>NC_134218.1:43037203-43204703 GCF_965140235.1 Caretta caretta
GTGGGAGGAGGGGTTCTAGATTTTGTATTTGGGGTTCAAGTTCTCCCACTGGGGTTCTCAATTCCCTGGTAGCAGTTTGGGTTAGTCTGGGTACAGATTTCCCCTTTATCATTCCTGGAACAAAATCTTCCCCCACCTCCCTCCCCTGCCCACTGGGAACAAACTGCTAGAGTTTCCTCATCAATCTGTTAGTTTGTGCCAGCTCCAAAAACGCCTCCTGCCTGATTATTCCCTCTGAGCAGAGCTCGCAGCAGCAGCCAGGTGGCAAAATCTCCCCCAGCTGCAAAGGGGAACTCTCTCCAGCACCACCAGAGCTATTGCGGGTAGTGTGCCGTGTTAACTAGTCCAGACGGGTCAACTTGCAACTCCCGATGTGATGCTGGATCAAGTGATAACTACGTAATTTGCACAAATCTAGATGTTTATGATTACAGCCTATTATTTTATCCAGATGTAGTTTATGATGGTGTCAGAACCACCAATCCAGATGTGGTTTACACCTGCACTCAATTAACCGACCCAAATGTGAGTCACAATTGTATCGTGTTCGCAAATCTAGTTGTGGTTCATGATTGTGCAACTCAAATGTGGTTTTTGAGTGTATCCCTTTTCATACATCCAGATGTGATTCATGGTTGTATCATAAACCCTAATCCATATTTGGTTTGTGGCTGTCATCTCATAACCAATCCAGGCATTAATCACAACTGTCTCATATTTGTACACCCAGATGTGGCTCATTATTTTGTCACAGTAAGGCAACCGAGCTAGTAGTGATGATACTCACAAATCCAGATGTTGTTGACAACTGGCATAAGAACATAAGAATGGCCACACTGGGTCAGACCAAAGGTCCATCTAGCCCAGTATCCTGTCTGCCGACAGTGGCCAACGCCAGGTGCCTCAGAGGGAATGAACAGAACAGGGAATCATCAAGTGATCCATTCCCAGCTGCCCATTCCCAGCTTCTGGCAAACAGAGGCTAGGGACACCATCCCTGCCCATCCTGGCTAATAGCCATTGTTGGGCCTATCCTCCATGAACTTATCTAGTTCTTTTTTTTAACCCTTGTATAGTCTTGGCCTTCACAACATCCTCTGGCAAGGAGTGCCACAGGCTGACTGTGTGTTATATGAAGAAATAACTTCACATCTCTTTATATGAAGGAATAGCTCGGTGGTTTGAGCATTGGCCCCCCCTAAACCCAGGGTTGTGAGTTCAATTCTTGAGGGGGCCATTTAGGGATCTGGGGCAAAAATTGGGGATGGTACTGCTTTGAGCAGGGAGTTAGACTGGATGAGGTCCTGTACTTTCTCCACACCAGTCATGATTTTATAGATCTCAATCATATCCCCCCTTAGTCATCTCTTTTCCAAGCTGAAAAATCCCAGTCTTATTAATCTCTCCTCATACGGAAGCAGTTCTATACCCCTAATAATTTTTGTTGCCCTTTTCTAAATCTTTTCTAATTCCAATAGATCTTTTTTGAGATGAGGCGACCACATCTGCATGCAGTATTCAAGATGTGAGAGTACCGTGGATTTATAGAGAGACAATATGATATTTTCAGTCTTATTATCGATCCCTTTCTTAATGATTCCCAACATTCTGTTCGCTTTTTTCACTGCCGCTGCACATTGGCATAATCCAGATGTGGGCTGGTGTTGTATCCTACTCACCTGTCTCGGTGGGATTTATGCCTGAGTTGCGCCTATTCTCCCATCCAGATGTGGGTCTGTGATTGCCCGATGATTACACACCCAGATGCAGCCCATCAGGCTGACCGCACCACGCTGTGCGCCCAGAAGCTCTTGGCTCAGAGCACAGAGCAATCCACCTGCCTAGCTAAGGTGCACTGGTTCCCTGCACCCCCGCAGGAGCAGCTGGCCTGCAAATGTAGCCAAAAGGCTTTGAATGTGCAGTTCTGGCCTTTTCACACCCGAGTGGGTCTCCTCCCCCCACTTCTCTAGCCCCACCAGGAAAAGCTCAAGGAAGGAGCCGGGACAGAGCACTGGACCTTAGTGTCGACTCTCAGGCAGTTTGGCCTCTTCCCCAGTCGGGGGAGCTGCTTCCTCATTGGGCTGCAACGAACTGAAAACACAAAGATAGGGCCAGATCCCCCAGCTGGTGTCAGGCGACCGCAGCTCCATTGGAGCCAAGGCGGGCCAGATCCCTAGCTGGTGTAAATCAGCCATCTCAAGATCTGTCCCATATTCCCTCTCTCTGTCTCACTGCCCCCCCCACACACACACTCACACTCTCTCTCTCTCTCACACACACACAATCAGTTTTGGTATCTGAGTTCCTCTCTCTCTCCTGACTCTTCTCTTCAGGCCCCAGGGTTTCCTGGGGCCAGACAAATTGGCTGTGTATGTCCTCCACAGACCCCCCACTCCCCAGCACAGGGGCTGGGGTGCAGCCTGCCATTTCCTCCTCCCCTCAGCCCACTGGCCTCATCACAAGCCCCCTTGTCTTTGTGCAGTCAAGGGAAGCTGCGTAGGGCTGGGTGTGAGGCGCTGGAGAGCACTAACTCTGCCCAGGGATGCAGGGAGGGGGCCAGGGACAGATCCAAGGGGATGTATGGGAGCAGAGAGCTAGAGCTGCCTCTGGGCCCCTCTGCTCAGCCCCATGGCAGGACTGGGGGTGTTCTGTGCTCGTAGCCATGAGGGCCTGTATTTTCAGACACTTCTAGACACTGGGGGCCTGCTGTCCAATGGGTCCCCTCAGGAGTTGCTCAGCTCCTGAAAGAGACTTCTCAAGCCAGGCACCAAAAACTTGGGGCCACTTTTGAAAACCAGTGCCCCGCTTCTGCTCAGTGGTTTACAAAGGGATTAGGGGAGGAGCACGGTCCCTGTCTCTGCCCTCGCATCCACCCCCAGCAGCTCCCCTGCTGGAACTGACGCTCCTACACACACACAGGGGCCAGCCACACCTCGGGGGCAGAGAACTTCACCCTATGGGCTGCAGCAGCTTAGCTGCCATGCATGTGTCAGGGAGGCTGGACAGGAAGGGATGAAGATTAAAGTCCATGGGAGACCATCCCCCTCTCCCCTGCAGTACCCCCTTAACAGAGTGAGTGGGGCCCTATGGAAACACAGCCCCCCTGCACCCCCTTTATATGGAAAGCATGGCCGTATGGGTAAATGCAGCCCCCCCGCACACACACCCTGCACCCCCTTTACACGGAAAGCATGGCCCTATGAGAAACACAGCCTCTCCCCCCACTCCACCCTCTTTATACAGGGAGGGGCCCTGCACCCCCTAAAAATCCCCATCCCCCTTTCTCCAGCCCCAGTGCATGAGTCTCCTCTCAGCTGCATGAATGGAAGGGGCAGGCATGGCTCCCATAGGCAGCAAGTTGGGAGGTTCTCAGAGCCCCCCCCATCCCCATCCCCCCAACCCCTCCCCACTGAGCCACACACAGCAGCAGCCTGTCTCAAAGGGGCCCTTTCTGAGGGTTTTTTCGAAGTCTTTTCCCCCTTTGTGCTGCGGCTTCATTAACATTCCCGCAGCGCCAGCTCTGCTGAGGCCTGGGCTTTTGTGGTGCTCGGAGAGGTCAGGAGGCCGCCGGGAAGAGGTGAAAAGAAAAGGGGAAGAAAGAGGAAGGAAGGGTGTCATGGGGGGGAGACGGGGGGAGACGACAGGGCGGGAGGAGGGAGGGGGCATGTGCTGGGGGGGGCTCTGCTGCACGGCGTGGGGTGAGGGGCTCAGTAGGGGGCGCCCTCCGGACCGTCAGCGCTGACCCCAATGCCCCAGTGCGGCAGGAGGGGCAGGTTTGGGGAAGTGATGCCCACTTGGTGAGCGGTAAGGGGATGCTGCGTTTGCCCGAATCGGGGTATTAAAGCCAGTGCCACGGTTCAATCCCAAGTCGCATCCTGCCAAGTTCTGCCTGCAGGTTCCCTGCCTAGGGGAGGCACCTTCACGTCCCATCCTAACCCCCGTTTCGGCAAAATTAAACACCCTCCAGCCCTCCAGAGCCTGTAGCACTGCGAAGCAGCTGTTAAACTTTCCTCTGCCCCACCCCAGAGGCAGCTGCATCTCAGCCTCAGGCCAGGGCTCTCTGCAGAACCAGCCCAAGTGTCCTAGCTCTGGACCAGGCCGGCCCTGGGTAACCAGCCGCCCCACCCAGCGCCCGAGCTCTGCCCGGCAGGAAGGGGTTAAGGAGCCTTCGCAGCCCCAGGCACAAAAGAGACCCGAGTGACCGGCCAGATTAGGACTTCGCCTTGCCAATGAGGGCGCAAAGGAGGGGGCGTGTCCCTGCTCCGGGGAGGGGGCAGAGACCCCGCCTGGGAGACTCCCGGTGCCCACTGGCTCCCAAGCCGAGCGGCAGACCCAGGGGTGCCCGGCCCGGCGCCCCCGCGGGGATGTCTCGCCGCAAGCAGCGCAAACCCCAACAGCTCATCTCAGACTGCGACGGGTCCACGGCCTCCGAGAACGGTGGGTGCCGGGGGGGCCTGGCAGGTGTTGCTCGGAGGGAGGGGGGGGGCTGGGGCCGGCAGGGGGGCAGGGCAGACGGGGCAGGGGGAGTTCCCAAACTAAGTGAAACTCTCCAAAGTCTCCAACTCCCACGGGCTGTGCCCCTGCGCCCCTGCTCTGTCTAGGTCTGTATCCCCCTGCACCCCCTCATCTGTCCCCTGCACCCCGTCTCGCTCTGTATCCCCCTGCACCCTCATCTGTCCCCTGCACCCCGTCTAGCTCTGTATCCCCCTGCACCCCCTCATCTGTCCCCTGCACCCCATCTAGCTCTGTATCCCCCTGCACCCCCTCATCTGTCCCCTGCACCCCATCTAGCTATGTATTCCCCTGCACCCTCATCTGTCCCCTGCACCCCGTCTAGCTCTGTATCCCCCTGCACCCTCATCTGTCCCCTGCACCCTGTCTAGCTCTGTATCCCCCTGCACCCTCATCTGTCCCCTGCACCCCCTCATCTGTCCCCTGCACCCCATCTAGCTATGTATTCCCCTGCACCCTCATCTGTCCCCTGCACCCCATATAGCTCTGTATCCCCCTGCACGCCATCTGCCCCCTGCACCCCTCATCTGTCCCCTGCACCCCATCTAGCTCTGTATCCCCCTGCACCCCTCATCTGTCCCCTGCACCCCGTCTAGCTATGTATCCCCCTGCACCCCCATCTGTCCCCTGCACCCCATCTAGCTATGTATCCCCCTGCACCCCTCATCTGTCCCCTGCACCCCGTCTAGCTATGTATCCCCCTGCACCCCCATCTGCCCCCTGCACCCCATCTAGCTATGTATCCCCCTGCACCCCCCATCTGTCCCCTGCACCCCATCTAGCTATGTATCCCCCTGCACCCCCCATCTGTCCCCTGCACCCCGTCTAGCTCTGTATCACCCTGCACCCCATCCATCCCCTGCACCCCCTCATCTGTCCCCTGCACCCCATCTAGCTATGTATTCTCCTGCACCCTCATCTGTCCCCTGCACCCCATATAGCTCTGTATCCCCCTGCACGCCATCTGCCCCCTGCACCCCTCATCTGTCCCCTGCACCCCATCTAGCTCTGTATCCCCCTGCACCCCTCATCTGTTCCCTGCACCCCGTCTAGCTATGTATCCCCCTGCACCCCCATCTGTCTCCTGCACCCCATCTAGCTATGTATCCCCCTGCACCCCTCATCTGTGCCCTGTACCCCATTTAGCTATGTATCCCCCCATGCACCCCCTCATCTGTCCCTTGCACCCCACCTAGCTTTCTGTCCCCTGCACCCCATCTAGTTGTGTATCCCCCTGCACTCCCTCATCTGTCCCCTGCACCCCCTCATCTCTCCCCTGTATCCCATCTAGCTATGTATCCCCTGAACTCCCTCATCTGTCCCCTGCACCCCCTCATCTCTCCCCTGTACCCCATCTAGCTATGTTTCCCCTGCTCTCCTCATCTCTCTCCTACACCCCACCTAGCTTTCTGTCCCCTGCACCCCCTCATCTATCCCCTGCACCCCATCTAGCTATGTATCCCCCTGCACCCTTCATCTATCCCCTGCACCCCATATAGCTCTGTATCCCCAGCACCCCTCATCTGTCCTCCAGCACCCCATTTAGCTATATATCCCTCTGTCACCCCCTCATCTGTCCTCCGGCACCCCATCTACCTATGTATCCCCTGCACCCCCTCATCTGTCCCCTGCACCCTTCATCTCCCTTCCGGCACCCCATCTAGCTATGTTTCAGAGTAGCAGCTGTGTTAGTCTGTATCCGCAAAAAGAAAAGGAGGACCTGTGGCACCTTAGAGACTAACACGTTTATTTGAGCATCTAGCTTTGTATCCCCCTGCACCCCCTCATCTGTTCTCTGGCACCCCATCTAGCTCTTTATCCCCCTGCACCCCCATCTGTCCCCTGCACCCCATCTAGCTCTGTATCCCCCTGCACCCCCCATCTGTCCCCTGCACCCCATCTAGCTCTGTATTCCCCTGCACCCCCATCTGTCCCCTGCACCCCGTCTAGCTCTGTATCCCCCTGCACCCCCATCTGTCCTCCACACACCGTCATCTCTCCCCTGCACCCCCTCATCTGTCCTCCAGCACCTCATCTAGCTGTGTATGCCCTGCACCCCTCATCTGTCCCCTGAACCCCTCATCTATGTATCCCCTGCACCCCCTCATCTGTCCCCTGGCACCCCATCTTTGTATTCCCCCCTGCACCCCCTCACCTGTCCCCTGCACTCCTCATCTGTTGCCTTCACTCTTCTGTCTATGTATCCTCCTTGCCCCACCTCATCTGTCCCTCCCCACCCTTCATCTATGTGTCCCTGTGCAGCCTTCCACCTTCTCCTGCCCCCCCATCTGTGTGTATCCCCCGCACCCCTCATCTGTCTCTGGCACCCCCTCATTGCTCCTCCAGCGCCACATCTAGCTATGTATGCCCTGCACCCCACATCTGTCCCCTCCTACACGCTTTTCTACCTGTCCATCCACCCACCCATCCCTGTCCGTCCGTCCGTCCGTCTGTCTCTTCCCCACTCTGTGCAGCACAGGTCCCCTCCCAGCCCCCTCGGGACCCTTTGTGCGGTTGCTAGGTAACCCTGTGAGCCCTGGAAATCTTCTCTTGTGTTGAGTTTGGGGTTTTTCTTCTTGGGACTTTGGCTGCGGCAGAGGGAGCCGGAGAAATGGGCCGGGGCTCCCTGGGAGGGGCTGGTCAGAGCGAACATGCCCCCCAGTCCAGTGTCTGTCTGTCTGTCTGGTGCCAAACAGCAGGGCCCCACGGGCGTGAAGCCCCAGCTGGGTACACTGACCCCTGCTGCTCCAGAACCAGCGAGGCTGGATCCCGGGCTGGTGTAAACCTGCATGAGGGAAGCCAAGCCACCTTGGGGGAATCTGCCCCCCAGCTTCTGGGTCACCAGGTTCTCCCTGCACCTGCTGGCTTGGCCTGTGACAGTGCTTCGAGCCCTGGGGGTACACAGAGCTCTTCCAGGGGGTACCTTAACTCATCTAGAGATTGGCCTAGTTTTACAACAGGCTACAGAAAACGGGCTAGGGAAGTCCGGACAAAGGAGCATAGCGTCCAATAACTGGTTTATACCGCTCTCTACGCTAGACATGGAAATGTCGGAACAATAGTGATGTGCCGGTTGATTTACTGTATAATTACAGGGTAAAAGCACGGAAGTCGGCCATTGTTCAGTACTAGTGTGGCTGGGCCACTCTTCTATTTTCATGTCTGATGTTTAAGCAAGTAGTTTTTAAGTGTGGTGAAACTTGGGGTTACACAAGACAAAGGGGTACAGTCGTCTGGAAAGGTTGAGAGCCACTGGCCTAGGGGTCTCCTTCCACAACCCCACCTCCACCTGTCCCCCTGGGTGGCAGCTGCCCTGGGCATGCAGGAGGGCGGCTGTGGGGGAGTATCGGGGAGCAGGGACCCACAGCTGGGATCTACAGGGTGCAGGGACACCCCACACACACACACGTATAGGAGGGTGCAGGGACCCCTGTTGGATTTGAGGCACAGGGACCCCCAGCTGGTCTCGGGGACCCCCCAGGCATTGGGCTCAGGGATGCCCGGCTGGGCTTGGAGCTCGGGAACCCCCGGCTGGGTTCGGGGACCCCTGGGCATTGGGCGCAGGGACCCCCGGCTGGGCTCAGGGACCCCACGGCTGGATTCAAGGCGCAGGGACCCCCAGGCGTCGGGGGACAGGGAACCTTGGCTGTGCTCGGGTCACAGGGACCCCCAGGCATAGAGGTGCAAAGACCCCCAGTTGGTCGCGGGGACCTCACAGCTGGATTCAGGGCACAGGGACCCCCGAGCATCGGGGCGCAAGGACCCCTGGCTGGGCTCGGGGACCCCACAGCTGGATTCAGGGCGCGAGGACCTCCCGGACATCTGGGCACAGGGAACCCTGGCTGGGCTCGGGGCACAGGGACCCCCGGGCATAGAGGCGCAAGGACCCCCAGTTGGGCGCGGGGACCCCACAGCTCGAGTCAGGGCGCGGGGGACCCCAGGCATCGGGGCGCAAGGACCCCTGGCTGGGCTCCACACGGAGCGGGCCCCCGTGCGTCGGAGCGCCCGCAGCGCTGGCCCCGGGCTCGCCGCCCCGGACTCCGGACACCAGAGGTCCCTGCAGCCCCGGCGGGTCGGATCCGCTCCGGCTCCTCCCTGCATCCGCCCCTCCTCCTGCTTCCTCCCCCCGCATCCTCCTTCTCCTCCGCCCGGAGCGCGCAGGCCCCGCGCCCGGACCGCCCCGCGCCCGCAGCTCCAGTGCCCGGGGACACGGGCCATGGCGGAGCCCGCAGGTGCGGTACTGTCCCTCGGCCCGCCCGCCTGGGACCGGTCCCGGGCCGCCGCCGCCGGGAGGGGGGAGCGGCTCGTCCGGCCTCTGTCCGTGCGTCCCCTGCACCGTCTGTGTGTCTGTCTGTCCGTGCGTCCCCTGCACCTTTCTGTCTGTCTGTCTGTCCGTCCGTGAGTCCCCTGCACCGTCTGTCTGTCTGTCCGTGCGTCCCCTGCACCTACCTGTCTGTCTGTCTGTCCGTGAGTCCCCTGCACCGTCTGTCTGTCTGTCCATCCGTGCATCCCCTGCACCTTTCTGTCTGTCCCCTGCACCGTCTGTCTGTCTGTCTGTCCGTGCGTCCCCTGCACCGTCTGTCTGTCTGTCCCCTGCACCTTCGGTGTGTCTGTCTGTCCGTGAGTCCCCTGCACCGTCTGTCTGTCTGTCCATCCGTGCATCCCCTGCACCTTTCTGTCTGTCCCCTGCACCGTCTGTCTGTCTGTCTGTCCGTGCGTCCCCTGCACCGTCTGTCTGTCTGTCCCCTGCACCTTCGGTGTGTCTGTCTGTCCGTGAGTCCGCTGCACCGTCTGTCTGTCTGTCCCCTGCACCTTCGGTGTGTCTGTCTGTCCGTGCGTCCCCTGCACCTTTCTGTCGGTCTGTCTATCTATCTGTCCCCTGCACCTTTCTGTCTGTCCCCTGCACCTTCTTTGTGTCTGTCTGTCCATCCGTGCGTCCCCTGCGCCTTTCTGTCTGTCTGTCCATCCGTCCCATCCATGTGCCCCTGTCTGTCCATCCCTACCTCCCCTGCACCCTCTGTCTCTCTGTTCCCCAGCACCTTTCTGTCTGTCTGTGCATACATCCCCTGCACCCTCTGTCTGTCCGTCCCTCCCCTCTGCCCCTCTGTCTGTCTGTCCATATGTCTCATGCATCCCAATGGGATTACTCCTGATTTACACCCTGGGAAAATGAGAACCGGGCCCTGTCTCCCTCTCAGCCTGGGACCTGACCCCCCTCTGGACTCCCTTGTGCCGGTGAGGGGTGGGCATGCGTGGCACCAGGGGGTGCCGTGCGGGGAAAGCCAGCTAGGCACTGTGTTCTGAGCGGGGAAGGGGGAGGACTGCATGGAGGGGACTTGGGGGAGGCAGCTCCCCAGCCCTTATGCAGCCTTGAGGGGAGCAGGCTCCTCTGCCCCCTATAGCTTTGTGGGGATGTAGGGAAACCCGCTATAGTTACGGGGGAGATCTTAGGTTCCTGTATAGATATGGGAACTGTCTCTGGTTCCCCTATGGTTTGGGGGAGTTGCGGAAGCTCTGGGTTGCAGGGGACTCCCCTGGCATTGCTACTCCAAGGTCTGACCCTCTGTCTCTCTCTCTCTCCCTCTCTCCACAGGGGACACAGGTGACGAGGCAGCCCCGTCCTGCCCCACGGAGCTTGCTGCCCACCGGGACACCTGTCACCCCGAGCAGCCCCCTCCCTCTTCCTCCTCCTCGGCCAACGGGCAAGACAGCGCTGGCTCTTCCTCCTCCTCCTCCTCCTCCTCCTCTTCCTCCTCCTCGGAGCCCCGGCCCGACAGCCCCCCGGGCATGGAGACAGAGACGGCTCCTCTGGCCAGCAATCCCTTGGCCCCGGACCCACCCCCTCCTCGGCCGCCACCGCCCCTGGCTCCACCAGCTGCCCCCCCCCACTCTGGGCACCTCAACATCCCCCTGATCCTGGAGGAGCTGCGGGTGCTCCAGCAGCGCCAGCTACACCAGATGCAGATGACGGAGGAGATCTGCCGGCAGGTGCTGCTGCTGGGCTCCTTGGGGCAGTCAGCCCCCTCGGCCCCCGCCTCAGAGCCAGCCCCGGGAGCCTCCCACCAACCCAAGGCCCCCTTGCCTGTCTTCTCCATCAAGTCCGAGCCGGTGAGGACCCAGGTGTCGGGCTCCCCAGAGGTGCCCAAGCCCACCTTTTTCCACCTCTACCACCCCTTCCCTGGCAGCGCCAGGGGCCCCAAAGCAGAGCCCATCCTGGCCCCAGCGTTCCCTGCCACGGGGCTCCTGGCCGCCCAGTGTCTGGGGGCAGCACGGGGCCTGGAGCAGGCCACCTCCCCAGGGCTGCTGCGGCAGAAGAACGGGGCCGGGGGAGCCGAGCTGGGGCTGGAGGAGAAGCCGGGGGGTCGGCACAAGTGCCGCTTCTGCGCCAAGGTCTTCGGGAGCGACAGCGCCCTGCAGATCCACCTGCGCTCCCACACGGGCGAGCGCCCCTACAAGTGCAACGTCTGTGGCAACCGCTTCACCACCCGGGGCAACCTCAAAGTGCACTTCCACCGGCACCGGGAGAAGTACCCCCATGTCCAGATGAACCCCCACCCGGTCCCGGAGCACCTCGACTACGTGCTGACCGGCGCCGGGCTGCCCTATGGCATGTCCGTGCCGCCGGAGAAGGCCGAGCCGGGTGAGGAAGCAGCGCCCCCCGAGCGCAAGGGGCTGAGCGCCACCGAGAGCCTGACACTGCTCTCGGGCACCGCGGCCGGGGGCACAGCCGCCACTCAGACCCTGCCCGTCTTCAACAAGCTGGTGCTGATGAAAGCGGCCGAGGGGCGGGGGAAGGGGGACGAAAACACGCCGCCGGGGCGGGAAGCAGAAGGAGCCCGGGTGCCCCTGGGCAAGCTGCCCAGCTGGGCCCTGCTGGCCAACCACTTCAAGGCGGGCAGCACCGGCTTCCCCTTCCCCTATGTGCTGGAGCCGCTGGGAGCCTCCCCCTCGGAGACCTCCAAGCTGCAGCAGCTGGTGGAAAAGATCGACCGACAGGGGGCCTCGCCCGGAGCCGGCCCGGCGGCCCCCTCGGCCTCCTCGCCGCCCTCCTCTTCCTCCTCGGGGCCCAACCAGTGCGTGATCTGCCTGCGGGTGCTGAGCTGCCCCCGGGCACTGCGCCTTCACTATGGGCAGCACGGAGGGGAGCGGCCCTTCAAGTGCAAGGTGTGCGGCCGGGCCTTCTCCACCCGGGGCAATCTGCGAGCGCATTTCGTGGGCCACAAGGCCAGCCCGGCTGCCCGAGCCCAGAACTCCTGCCCCATCTGCCAGAAGAAGTTCACCAACGCCGTCAGCCTCCAGCAACACGTCCGCATGCACCTCGGGGGCCAGATCCCCAATGGAGCCCTGCTGCCTGAGCCCCCCGCTACCCCAGGGGAGGGCCCCCGCCAGCCCGAGGGTCCCGCCCCGCAGAGGGACGAGGAGGAGCTGTCGGAGGAGGAGGAGGAGGAGGAAGGCAGCGATGAGGACTCACTGGACAGCAGCACGGAGAAGGCCATGGGGGGCGAGGAGAGGGCGTCCAGCCCGGAAGAGGAAGCAGCCCCAGCTCATGCCAAGGAAGAGGAGGATGCTGGGAAGCCAGAGGTGGGGGGAGCAGCTGATCGCAGCCGCTCGCCTCCTGCGGGAAGGAGCCCCCCACCGGCCACGGAGGGAGAAGGGGACCCTAGCGCCCAGAAGGCAGAGGAAGGAGGAGACAGAGCACAGGAGGGAGAGGAGGAGGGGGCAGCAGGGGCTGGAGCCGAAGAGCCACGGGCCAGCCAGGCCAAAGAGGGGGTGGCACTGGCCTGTGGGGTATGCAAGGAGGGATTCCCTGACGGGGCAGCACTGCGTAAGCACGCCCTGGCAGCCCACCACCAGGTAAGGGAGCCCCTGCTCCTCAACCCCGATTCGCGAGACTGTCCCCTGCCTCTCTCCCTGCTCGAACCTCCCCCATCTGCCCTTGCCTTTACCCAGGGCCCTCGGTCTCCCTTGAGATTGAATGGGCTCCCCTGTCTGTCTCTGTCCCGGTGGCAGGTTCCCCTGGGCAGCACAGCGTGGAGCTGCGGCACAGCACGGCGTGGCCGGCGTCTGGTCCCAGAGGCCCTAGCAACACCGGGAGGCACAGCAAAGCTGCAGGAGTTCCTGGCGCGGGATGTGCCGGCCCAGCTGGTGGGGCCCCTGTCCTTCTGGAACCAGTACACGGCCTTCATCGCAGGGGGGTGCCTGGCTGCCAAGACCTGCCGGGGCCCCCCCATCACCACTACCCCCTCCTCCTCCACTGCACCCCCTGTGCTTTTTGGCCCGGCCGCTGCACCCAGCAAGGCAGCACCCCCCGAAGCCAAGGAGAAGCCGGCGGGAGGACCCCCAGCTGCAGGGGAGGCTGCCCCAGAGAGCCAAGGCAAAGCGGAAAAGTAGCCTGCAGGCCCTCAGCAGGTAACATCCTTCCTTCCCCAGGGAACAAAGAGAGGAGGAGCTTGACCCCAAAGTCCAGCCCAGCTGTGATGGGGGGCTGCCCCAGAGACACAGGGAATCCCCGCAGCCTTCCCAGCCATGGCACAGCTCTTTCCCCAATTTAGCCATTTCTTGGGGGGTGGGGAGCTGGGAGGGTGGTTGATGGAAAGGATGGGGGCCAGGGCAGACTAGGGGTCACTTGGGAGAGGGCTGGGGTAGGAGGTTGCTTGGTGGGATGGATTTGGGGTCAGAGGTCAGTCAGTAGGAGGGGTAGATGTCAGAGGTCATGCCATCAGTTTGGGGGTTGTGCGACCCCACTCTGCCCAGCAGTGCTGCCCCCTAACCCCATCTCTCTCTCTCTCTCCTCCAGGGGGCGCCAGCCCTGGCGTGCTGCAAGAGGCACCAGCCCCCGTGAGGGGATCAGGAATCGGGGACGCGGCCCCCACACAACTTTAGTGGCATTTTAGTCTTTTACTTTTACCGTAGCTCAGAGGGGACTGGGCGGGGGGCAGGACCCTGGCGCGGGGACCGGGGCTCGTCCCAGCCACCCTGGACCCATAGTGAAGTGCCCTCTAGTGTAGAACAAAGGCCCAGCCTCTCTGGCCAGGGTCAGCGGGACTTTGTCTGCGTCCATCATTAAAGCAGTTTGACAAATCCCCAGAGACTCAGGTCTTATTCTTCCCAGGGACGGGATGCGGGGGGTGAGTAGGGAGATTCAGACTTTTCTCTGCATCACACACACAGAGCAGAGCTTGTCCCTTCCAGCAGGGGGCAATAGGTGTACACAGACACATGGCAGGACTCGTCCCTCCACCAGGGGGCAACAGGGAAACACACACCCACACAGAGCAGAGCTTGTCCCTTCCAGCAGGGGGCAATAGGGGTACACAGACACATGGCAGGACTCGTCCCTCCACCAGGGGGCAACAGGGAAACACACACCCACACAGAGCAGAGCTTGTCCCTTCCAGCAGGGGGCAGCAGGGACAGACAAACAAATGGCAGGACTCACACACACGGCAGGGCTTGTCCCCTCCAGCACGGGGAAGCAGGGACACACACACACACACACACACGGCAAGGTTCGTCCCTTCCAGCAGGGGTCAGCAGCGACATATACACACTTTGGTCGCCTCATTACCTCCAGTGTGACTAAGGAGCCAGGCCCATGTGGCTGGGGGTTGTAACACGCTCATGTTCCCTGTGGATCGACACTGGGGGGCAAGAGGGGGGTTGCACACACTCCCCAGTGGATTACCAGTACTGCCTGTCTCCAGCCCTGCTCCCTGCATCCAGGCCGGGCTCTTTTCCCCTCCCCTGCCAGTTTCACATAATGCTCCTCAGCTGCTTGAGCCTGATCCAGCCAGAGCTGCTTGGGAGGCCTCTGATGAGGGGAACGTCCAGCCACCGCTAATCCCCAGAGTCATCCCCCCTTCCTTCTCCAACTCAGCTGTTCTTCCCTCCCCTCCTATCTTGCCATCCCTGTTTCATTTTCCCTCCCTCCTGCATCTGCCAGCTCTTCCTGTCTCTCTCCAGCCCCCTCACCACGGCAGATTAGCTGCCCCCTCAGCCCAGGTGCCATGCTAAAGTCAGGGGGAGGGAAGAGTTCTTTACCCCCAGGAGGGACCTAGGGCTAGATTCAAGGACAGTGAGTCTGTGGCGGAACTGGGACTGGAACTCAGGCATCCTGAATCCTAGGGTGTGAACTGCCTGGCAATCTGGCGCCCCCCTATGCTCCACATGGGGCAAACACCCAGGGGTGTTTTCTGCTGCCCGAAACTCTTCTGCTGCCCTCCAGAGGTGGCTGCATGTTGAGGGGGTGATGTGCCTGGGGACACAAAGGGGCTGGAGGAATGGCAAATGTTATCCTTCAACCAGCCTAAAGCATGCCAGGGAAAGGAGAAGCTGCAACAGAAGAGGGAGCAGGGTTAGGCCCTCATCCCTGCCCACAGCTGGTCACTATCACTGGGTTTGTCTGTCAGCCCCCAGGATCGGGTCAGTGCCAGGTGCTCACTACCATGCTCCTTCGTGCCAGAACGGCCTCCCTAGTGTCTGCGAAAAGCAGCTGCCCCCAGTCACCAGTGGGACGGGTTTTGCGCCCAGGGGCCAGTGACCAAGATGGCTGCCTCCACAGGTCCACTGCATTGACAGCAGGGCTTGTGGCTTGGGGAAGGAATGCTCTGGTGCCAGTAACCAACATGGTCGCCACAGCTTCGCAGTGAGATTGCCACACCTTCTATTCACCGCCTTGATGTGAGAGACCAACAGGGGGTGCCACTTCAGATGGGGGCCAGACACCAACATGGCTACAACCACTGCCCTGTGAGGCTGGTGTGGAGTCCAAGTATAGCCAACAAGGGCCAAAGCCTTTGTGCCAGTAACAAAGATGGCTGCTATAGCGCGGCTAAGCGCCTCGGTGCCAGTAAACAAGATGGCAGCCAAGCCATCCCCAGTCAAAAATGGCCGCCGTGAGGCTTTAAAACCAAGATGGCCGTCGTTTGCCAGTAAATAAGATGGCTGCTTTTAAAACAAAGATAACCAAGATGGCGGCTTTAAAAAAAATACCCCTAACCAAGATGGCCGCTCTCTACGCAACCCCCCATAACCTTGCTTGCCAGTATACATGATGGCCACGGCGGATTCGAGGTGTGGGCAGAAACCGGAAGTGCGCGCTCCTTATCTCAATCCCCCCGAGGCATTTCCGGTTACTGCTTTTTGCGCGGCTCGGGTGAGCAGCATCGGTCCGCCCGGTGCCTGGGGCTGCCTGAGCGGGAAAGGGCGGCGGGGCCGGAGAGCCCGGGCCGGGCCGGACCATGTCGGACACGTGGAGCTCGATCCAGGCCCACAAGAAGCAGCTGGACTCGCTGCGGGAGCGGCTCCAGCGGCGGCGGAAACAGGATCCGCTGGGTGAGGAGTTGGGGGGGCAGTGGGGGTCAAAGGGCAGCGCGGGGCCATGTAGTTCAGGGGTCAAAGGGCACGGGGTCGTGGCCACTCATAGGGCATTGATGATGCAAGTAGGTCAGGGGCAACGGGAAGAGGGTCAGGAGGCAAAGGACACGTGGGGGCAGTGGTGACACCGGCAGGATCCCCTGGGGGGTCAGGGGGGGTCGCAGGGCCAAAGGGCAAGTGGCACGAGTGGGGAACTGGGGCCCAGAGGATACCAAGGGGTCAGGGGTAACTAGGGGAGGCAACGGGCACAATGGACATGGGGCGGCGGGCACAAGGCTCGGTGGGGACTGGGGTTTGGCCGGGGAAGTGGGGGCTCAGGGAGGTAGATGGTCGTGTGGGGGGGTGCAGGCTAGATCCCTTGGCTGTGAGATCGAGGGGCACTGTGGGGGTCAAAGGTCAGCAAGGCCATGACTGGATCAGATGGGCAGATGCAGGGGTACTGGGCCAGGGGGATTAGGAACCATGAGGCAGGGCCAGAGGGTGGCTGCAGCAGTGGCAGAAGCAGGACCCTTGTGTTGGGGTCAGACGTTCAAGGGCATTTTGGGCTCAAGTGGTCCCCAAAGGGCACTGGGGCAACAAGGTGCTGGGGATACAGGGGGTCAGGAATGCAGGAGGCATTGGGGGCCAGGGTGGCAGGAGAAGCCATGGGGTTGGGGCACTAGGGGGGTCGACAGCAGCTGCAGCAGAGACCCCAGCTGGATCCACTGGCACAGGGGTGAGAGGCAGTGGGGAAGGGGGCAGGACTGATTGGCTGCGATGGTTGGGATTGGGGTGAGGTGGGGGATTTGGTGTTGTGGGCAAGTGCCAGGGCAGTAGGTGGGGAAGGGGGTGTCACCTCTCGGTACTCAGACATCACCAGCCTCACCCCATCTCTCTCCCCAGACCTCAGGAACCCAGAGCTTGCGTCACCCTTCCGCAGCGACAGCCCAGTGCCCGCAGCCCCCACACTCAGCACCGCAGCTAGAGAGCTGGCCACTGACCCTGAGCTGGAGAAGAAGCTGCTGCATCACCTCTCGGACCTGGGGCTGGCGCTGCCCACCGATGCCCTCTCCATCTGCCTGGCCATCTCCACAGTGAGAGCCCGGTCCCTCCCTCTTGCTGCTGGTCCCATGGGACCCAGCCCCATTCCCCTCCACCACCCATCCATGTGAAAACACACCCGCCTTCCCCCAGCAACGCCTGCTTTGTTTCCTGTTTGGTGTTCCTTTGTTCCCTGGGTTGGCTGATCCTCTGACAGATGCCCCCCACCCTCCCTCCAGTTTGACCATCCTGCCTCCCCATGCTGCACTCCATCTCTCCCCACATGGGGGACCCTGTCTCTCCACCCTGCCAGGCACTAGGGTGACCCCATCTCTCTTCACACTTGCCCCACCCCGTGACCCTGTCTGTCCCACAGCCGGAGGCCCCCATCACCCAGCACAGCGTGGAGAGCCTACTGCAGAAGTTTGCGGCTCAGGAGCTGATCGAGGTGCGCCGGGGACTGCTGCAGGACGACGAGGAGCAGCCCACTCTGGTCACCTATGCTGACCACTCCAAGCTCTCCGCCATGATGGGCGCTGTGGCTGAGAGGAAAGGCCCCACTGAACCAGGCAGCACTGGGGGCCAGAAGCGCTGGGCGGAGCAGGATGCTGGGGGTGCCATTCCTTCCCCAGCTGGTGCCACCCCCTCTGCCTTGACCACCTCGGAGCTGGCCAAGGAGCCAGCCAAGAAGTCTCGGAAGCAGGCATCGGACCTGGACCTGGAGATCGAGAGCCTGCTGAGCCAGCAGTCCACCAAGGAGCAGCAGAGCAAGAAGGTACCAGCTGGACACCTGGATCCTAGCCTCAACACAGGCTGGGGGGCCCAGTGCTGGGATCGCTCCGTGGCTCTGGGAGGGCAGTGGAGTCTAGTGGGTTGGAGCAAACATGATCTCAACCCTGGCTTGGGGTGGGATCCTGAGACCTTTTTTCTCTGGACCAATACAGTCTGTTTCCTTTCCGCACCTCGTTAACAACGTTCATTGGTACAGGCTATTGTGACCATTTATGAACCCTTACCCAGTTTCCAGCAGTTGGGGAAGGTCTGCTAGACCGCAGTTATTCCCACAGGGAGGAGCAGGGTGGTGGGGAGACTGGGAGTCAGGACTCCTGGGTTGTATCCCTGGCTCTGGGAGGGGACTGGGGTAGGAGTGGGGGGAAGGGAACCCCGGATTCCTGGGTCCTTCTCACTGCTCTCCCCCCACCCCAGGTGAGCCAGGAGATCCTGGAGCTGCTGAACACAACCACGGCCAAGGAGCAGTCAATCGTGGAGAAGTTCCGCTCACGAGGCCGCGCCCAGGTACAGGAGTTCTGTGACTATGGCACCAAGGAGGAGTGTATGAAAGCCACAGATGCTGAGCGGCCCTGCCGCAAACTGCATTTCAGGTGAGAGCCAGCACCGGGGCTGGGAGCCAGGACACCTGGGTTCTGTCCCAGGCTTGAGGAGGGGAGTGGGGTTTGGTGGGTTAGAGCAGGGGGCGTTGGGAGCCGGGACTCCTGGGTTCTGTCCCTGCCTCTGGGAGGGGAGTGGTCTAGTGGGGGGAACGGCAAGTCGGACACCTGGACTCCTGGGTTCCATGTCTGTCGTTTCCCGCTCTCCCCACAGGCGCATCATTAACAAGCACACGGACGAGTCTCTGGGCGACTGCTCCTTCCTCAACACCTGCTTCCACATGGACACCTGCAAGTACGTCCACTATGAGATTGATGCCTGTGCCGACCTGGACGCCTCTGGGGGGCGCGACCACAACGCTGGCCAGGAGCTGGTGCTGCCTCAGGCAGTGGGTGGGGACCCCAGCATCGACCGTCTCTTCCCCCCGCAGGTATCGCTGGCAGGTGGGAGGAATGTCTGGGCAAATCAAAGGGGGTGGGGGGTTAGGGAGGAAGTGGTATGGGACAGCAGGGCTCTGGGCAGCGCAGCTGTCAGATCTCTGGGGAAAGGTTTGGTGGGGGGCTCTGGGCAGCATTACAGGGGTGAGACTGTCCTGTCTCTGGGGAAGGGTTTGGGGTGATGAGGGGGCTCTGGGCAGCGTTATGGGGGTGGGGCTGTCAGGGCTCTGGAGAGGGGCACAGAGGCTGGTGAGCTGTGGGACGAGGCGGCTCTGGGGAGCCCAGTGTGAGGTGGAGGCTCCCTGCTGTGCCATCAGCGGCTGGAGGCCATTCTCCTTGGGGATAGGGAGTTTTGGTTTCTCTCTGACACCCCCCTTCCCCCCCCAGTGGATCTGCTGCGACATCCGCTATCTGGATGTCAGCATTCTGGGCAAGTTCGCGGTGGTCATGGCTGACCCGCCCTGGGACATCCACATGGAGCTGCCTTACGGCACCCTGACCGATGACGAGATGCGGCGCCTCAACATCCCCGTCCTGCAGGACGAAGGGTTTCTCTTCCTCTGGGTCACTGGCCGGTATGGGGGGGCGGGGGCAGGGCTTGAGCCTCTGGGTCACCAGCCAGTACAGGTGGGGCATGCAGCAGAGGCTCTGGGTCACCAGCTGGTACTAGGCAGGGGGGGGAGGTGGGTGAGCCTGCTACGGCTCCTGGGGTGGGTCAGGCTGCGGGACAGGCAGTCTGTGCGTCACTGTGTGGTGTGGCAACGGAGGGGGGGGGTCTAGGCTAGGTTGAAAGGGTGCCTGGGTCAGTAGAGCATCTCACCCCTGCCCTGCTCTCCCCCCAGGGCCATGGAGCTGGGACGCGAGTGCCTCAATCTCTGGGGGTAAGTGTCTGTCTCCCTCACCCCCCCCCATGCCACTGCCCCCTCTAGCCTAGCCCCTAACCCCCTCTCCTTCTGCCCCAGGTACGAGCGGGTGGACGAGATCATCTGGGTGAAAACCAACCAGCTGCAGCGAATCATCCGCACGGGGCGGACGGGGCACTGGCTGAACCATGGGAAGGAGCACTGCCTGGTATGGGGGAGCACTGCCTTGGACCAGGTAATATGGGGGGGGTCTCCCCAGCACCTGGCTCAGCCTCTCTCTCTCTCCTGTACAGGTGGGGGTCAAAGGGAACCCCCAAGGCTTCAACCGGGGCCTGGACTGCGATGTCATCGTAGCTGAGGTGAGTTCAGCCCCTCCCCACACTCTGGCCCCCCTGCTGGGAGTGGCCAGGGCTCTTTCCCTGCTCCCCACAGCTCCCCCATGGCCACCACCTCTTGCAGGTCCGTTCCACCAGTCACAAGCCAGATGAGATCTATGGCATGATCGAGCGCCTCTCTCCTGGCACCCGCAAGATCGAGCTGTTTGGCCGCCCTCATAATGTGCAGCCCAACTGGTGAGTGTTTCCCCCCCACCCCGGACACTAGGACCCCCCACCCTCTAACCCTGCCCTCTCTCTTTGCCAGGATCACCCTGGGCAACCAGTTGGATGGCATCCACCTCCTGGACCCTGATGTGGTGGCCCAGTTCAAGCAGCGCTACCCAGACGGGATCATCTCCAAGCCCAAGAACATGTAGGGGATGGGGGGACAGGGCTATTTCGTAATAAAACAAGAAAACTGGTGCTGGGCCTCACTCCCTGGGACTGGTGGCAGCTGCTGGCGCTGGGCACAGGCAGCCCCCCCAGAGCCCATTCCGCTCCCAACTCCTGGCTGAAGGGGACCCAGGCCAGGCAACAGGGTGATGATGGGGATCACCAGCAGCTAGCCTGTCCCCCCCCCCCGACCCTCTCCCCAATAAGCAGTTCACAAAGCTCCAGCCCCTCCCACTTTAATCAGCTCCAGAGGCATGGCCTGTAGAAAGGGCAAAGTCTGTGCCATCCCTGTGCCTGCACCCCACCTCCCGCCCACCCCTAGGGGACATCGTCCCCCATGGTCCCCTGCAGTGTCTGTGCCGGGCTCGCCCGCTGTCCTGCAGTGTCTGGGCCAGGCACTGCCCCACACTCTGAAGGGGGGCACTCTGCACCCCTGCCGCGACGGTCACTTCACAAACACCACGCTGTTGTTGGAGTTACGGGAAGCCAGCCACGCTAGGAACACGTCCCTGCGAAGGGAGACAGAGCGAGTGTGAGCGTCAGCAGGCAGGAGGGGCGTCCAGGTCCCTGCCACCTGCACGAGGACAGAGGGGAGGAGAAGGTTGGGGAGGCACAGCCCACCCCCCTCACCTGCAGTGCTTGACAACACACTCGCTGCTGCAGTACTCGTTGTCCCAGTCGCTGCTGCTGACAGGCGGGTTGTCACAGCCAGAGCGCACGCAGCGGGGCCGGGGCGACAGCCCCATGGGCGACTCTGACACCAGCTCCACGTCCATCTGCGTCGGGGACTCCACCTGGACATGAGGGGGGAAAGACCGTCACTGGCTGCGGAGCGAGGCCTCAAGGCTTCTGCCCAAATCATGGCCCTGCCCCCTGCCAGGCCAGTCCTGCCTCAACCCTCCACGACCTCACGCACCCGACCTCTCACCCCTCCACAACCCCACACATGCCCCCACAGCATCCCTCCAGACCCCCCGCACCCAGCCTATCCCTCCTATCAACCCTCCACAACCCCACACTTCCCTCCACCACCCCCTGCACCCAGCCTATCCCCCCACACCACCCCTCCGCAACCCCAGACATCCCCCCAGACCCCCTGCACCCAGCCTATCCCCCCACACCACCCCTCCGCAACCCCAGACATCCCCCCCAGACCCCCTGCACCCAGCCTACCACCCCTCCGCAACCCCACACATCCCCCCAGACTCCCTGCACGCAGCCTGTCCCCCCACGTCACCTCTCCACGACCCACACAGAGAACCCCTGGGTCATCTACACCCCTCCAGTCTGCCCCACCCCATGGCCTCTCAGAGACCCCTCAGCACTGACTGGGCTGGGTCTTGGCCCTACCAGCCCCCCCATCGACCACGGGGCGGGGCAGAAGGACAAGGACACAGGAGGCACCATGTCTCCGCCCAGCCCTCCCCACTTCTAGGAGCAGGGCCCCCTCCCTCACCTCAGGCACCACGTCAGCCGTGATCATCTCCACGGGCTCCGGGGAGCCCTGGGGCTCTGGGCTGGGCCGCTCAGGACTGGCCTCCTCAGGCTGCAGGGTGACAGGCTGGATCTGCAGGGCTGGTGGAGGTAGGATCTTGATCTGCAGGGGCGGGGGCTGCTGCTGCAGGTGGAGCCGCACCTTCTGCTGTAGGGCAGGCTGCTGCATGGCCTGCAGGGGCGGGGGGGGCTGCAGGACAGCGACCTGCTGGGCAGGGGGCTGGGGCGGGGGCATCTGCTGCAGGGGTGGGGGCTGGAGCCGGGGCAGCTGCATGGAGGAGGCAGCAGCTGCAGCCGCAGCTGCAGCCTGCAGCACAGAGCGGGTAACTATCTGGGTGGCGCCCGTGCCCAGCTGCAGCCCCCTGGAGGTGACGGAGGTGACGGGGATGACAGTGACCACACCGCCCTGCGAGGACACGGCCAGCGACGAGGGCAGCATCTGCTTGGGGATGATGATCTTGGTGAAGCTGGGCTGGGCTGGCGGTGGCGAGCAGAGGTTCCCAGCGCTGGGTGCTGGCTGGGGGGCAGCCGGTGGGGACTCCAGAACCGGCAAGGGGGCAGGGGGCGTGGGGGCTGGCGAGGGGGGCGTGGGGGCTGGAGCTGGCGCTGGCTGGGGAGCTGCTGGGGGCGGCACTGGGTTCAGGTCCAGCTCTGCCGTCTCAGCTGCTGTCTGCGGAGAAGGAGAGGGAAGATTAGCCCAAGAGTAGAGAAAGCAGGAAAGTGGGGGGACTCTGAACCCTCCTCCCTGCAGCAACCCAGGGGAGAACAGACAAGCCGGAGCCTCCTGGGGGGTGGGGGAGAAGCAGCTGAAGCAGGGACCTTCCGAGAACTTGTTACAGTTTTGCTGAATTCCCTCAGCCGTTTTCTCTGACCCACTCCCTCCTCCTCCATCTCCACCTCATTCCCCCCTGCTCCTCGTCCAGCCCCCTCTGTCAGCTGAGCCCAGCCCGCCTTCAGAACTGCAGGGCACAGAGCGGCCACTTGCTGCCAGCCCCTGCCCTCGGCCTGAGACTATACATACAGCGCCAAGTGCAGTGGGTCCCCATGCCCGGCTGGCCCTTTGCACTACCAGGGCACACCTGATAAGGGACAGACAGCGACATGGACAGATGGTGAGTGTCCTGCTGAGGGGCTGCAAAGGGACTTGGCAGGGGAGAAGGGAGCAGACCAGGCCAGCTGTGGCAGGGAGATGGAGGCCTGACCCCCTTATCTGACACACCTGGATAGCCCGATAAGCCGCCAGTGCCTTCAGATACTCCTTCTTCGCCGCCTCCGTCTTCCTCTTGTAAACCTGGCAAGGAAGGACAGGGACTGAGCAGCAAAGCCCACCCCACCACCCTGCTCCTAGCCTGGCCCACCCCCAGCCCCACCCCCACTCCTCCCATCCCCAGCCCTCACCTGCCTGTGCTCTTCCCCCCAGACCCCCATGGCCCTCCCCACCGCAGTCCCCCCCCATGCCACCCCCACCTGTTTCTGCTCCTCGCCCAGGCTGTCCCACATGGAGGCCACAATCTTGGAGACCTCCCCAAAGGTGGCGTTGGGGTTCTGGCCCTTGATGGCAGCCTGTGTGTCACGGAAGAACAGGGCGTAGGCTGAGACCGGCTTCTGCGGCTCATTCGGGTCCTTCTTCTTCTTCTGCTTCTTGGCGGGCTTCTGCTTCCGCCCCGCGTCCAGCACCACCGGCGCTGCCTTCTGGGCCGGCACCTGCTGCTGGAGACAGGCATCACCTTCAGCAGCACGCAAGTGGGAGCCAAAAGGCCAGGAGCCATGGGCCCCAGCAAAACCCGTGGGGGAAGGAGCAAGGGGCGGGCAAGAGGGCTGGGCACTGGCAGAGCCAGGCGAGGGGGAGGGAGGGCAGGAGAGAGCACCAGACGCTGGCGTGTGTGTGTGTGAGAGAGAGCGCCGCAGCAGAGCCCATGGGGGGCGGTGGGGAAACAGACACAAGGGGTGCCAGCACTGCCCGTGGAGGGGGGCACAGCCCGGGGCACCAGCAGCATCTCACCCGTCTGAACTCCTCGGGCTCGTCTTCCTGCAGGGAGCTGGTGGGCGAGGGCGTGGTGGAGAGCCGCTCCTCGGGCGACTGGGCAGCGGGCGGTAGGATGGAGCTGCCCCCCAGGCTCAGGCCCAGCTGGGAGCTCAGCTCGGACTGGTCAATGGTCGTCAGCTGGCCATGCCCCATCAGTGCCCCAGGGCTCATGGGCACATCTATCGTGACAGGCGGGTTGGTGCTATACTGGGTGCCCATGGAGTGATCCAGGTCCTGGAGGGGCAGACACAAAACTGAGGGACCAGCGCTGGGGGGAACTGCCCCTCCCCCGATGCAGGCCCAGGCACACCAGCCCCCTGCAATACCCCAGCCTGCTGCTAGAGGGCACCAGCCCTGCCCCGCCCCTCCCCCCCCAGCACGTACATCCCAAGCCAGCCCCTGGGGGGCCCAGGCTCCTCCACACCCCACAGCCAGGCACTACAGGGCAGCGCCTTGCAAAGCAACCCGCCCTCCCCTGCCCAGCCCCAGCCCCTCACCATGGCCAGCCCCCCCGTCAGGAGCCCGCCGCCCTGCTCCATGAGGCTGTGGTTCATGCCCACGGGCATGTCGAGAGCTTGCACGCCATACTGGGTGGAGAAGCCGGTGTCCGGTGCGCTGCTGGGGTCCCCCAGGTCATCGAAGTGCCCCACCACGTCTGAGACAGCTAGCGAGGGGTCGGCGTCCAGGGAGATGGGCGGGATCTCAAACTCCTCATCCCCCAGGCTGGGGGTGTGGAACGTCTACAGAGAGGTCGGAGACTTGAACTCGATGCCACCTGCCCCCTCCCCCGGCCAAGGCCCAGCCCCCATCTCCCTGGTGTCCCTCACTACCCCTCCCCCAGCCAGGGCCCAGCTCTATCATCCTGGTGCCCCATAGTGATCCAGAGGATCTGTGCTACGCCCCATCTTTTAAACCGTCCCTCGGACAAATCCCTTCAGTGAACCAGACCCCCTGGGGTCCCACCAGCGTCAGCCACATGGCTCCACGACCAAGCTCTGGGCTCCAGCCCCCCTGCTTCACCCCAGCAAATCCCACTGGGGCAGCAACATTTTCCCCGCTTCAGGGACCAATGCACCTCCGCGGGGGTCTGCAGTGCCAGCAGGCAGCCTCTTCCACCCTGAGCCGGGCCCAGCCTGGACAGGTCCCTCTGGCCGAGCCACAGCTCCTTCTCCCAATGCTGCTGAAGGAACCGTCTTGGTTTCCTCTCTCTGCCTCTGCTAGTCGATCATTCCCAGGTGAGCCTGGGTCTCCCAGCTCTAGCCTCAGTCCATGTGCCTCCTCCCGCAGACCCTGCTCTGCTCAGCTCCCACCCCAAATCCATCACCTGTTTTCTCACCTCCGCCCCCGACAGGAAGGGATGGGCCGTCCCTGTGATGGCCAGGTAATTGTCGTTTCCTCCAGGGAACTATGGGGGAGAGAAGAGATGTGGGCTGGTGAGGGAGGGGGAGCAGAGCAGCCTGTGTCTTCAGTCTCTAGGCAAACCCCAGCCCACGAGCCCTCGCTATGGAATTCAGCCCTGTACATGGGGTGACTGGCACCCAGTCCAGGCAGCAGCGAGAGGCAAATACCTGCCCTTGCCATCTGCAGCTGGGCCTTTCGAAGGAGCCCCGGGGGTGTTAATGGGGCTTTCCAGTAAGACACAGGCAACCATGCCAGCCTCACCTGCCCTGGAAGCTGGGCTAGGCACATTCCAGGTTGAAAATCAGGCACCATTTTGGGGTTTTTTTGTTTGTTTTTTAACAATGAGGGTAATTAACCACGAGGACAAACTCCCAAGGGAGGTGGTGGAATCTCCATCTCATGAGGGCTTCAGAGACAGCCCAGAGACCTTCCAGAGGGAACTGGGAGGAATTCTCTGGTCTGTGACACACAGGGTCCCTGTTGGCCTTAAAATCAATTAAAAGTGCCAGGGATTTACTTGAACCATTTTCCAAACCAATTCAGTTACCCTGGTGCTGAGCCTTGTACAGATGCCCTCCTTACGGATTAAAGCAGGTACATTTCAGTTTGGGGCCACCCAAAATAATCAGTTAACCAACTCAAAATAAACTGGCTTTAATGGGAGATAAGGCCCCCCACATGCTTCTGTTCTGGTTTAACTAAATTTAAACCAACCTGTGGAAGTGGAAAAAGGGATAAAGGGAATTTGAATGCAGACATCTTAGTTTCTTAGGAATAGAGCAAGAGTCAGGCTAACTCTAAACATGAGACTTTAAGGCAGGGCCTGGGCGAGCGGGAAGCGAGTGGGAAAACTGTAAGAGATGCTGTTTTGACTTTGAGTTAGATAAGAATGGAATGCAGACTGTAGCAGGAACTGCTGAGAAAAGTGAGATATCAGGAAAGAATATGTATAAACAAGACGTGGCTGTTGATCATTATTGTATACAACAAAAGGTATAAATGCTTGCCCTAATTGTTTATCAGGCAGAGACTTGCCTAGGAAGGGGAAATCCCTGTCCCTGCGCACTCTCCCCCTTGCAACTGCTTGAGAATAAACGGTCTCTGACTTGTTGCAAACAACCTAAGAGTGAAGGCTGTGTTTTCTTCCACAATTCTCTTAAACTAGCACAACAAGCCGCCAGGCTACATACTGGCTTCAAAGGTTTTAGCATTTGTCTAGGTTTGAAAATTAACCCAGATTGAGACAGGAAGAATTTAAACTACAAGTTACTCCACTCCCTGCTTTGTCACAGACTCCCTGTGGAACCTGAGGCAAGTCACTAAGGGTTTATCTACATGGGACACTCAGAAAAGTTAATCCAATTTAACAACAAGTGTAAATTTCAAGTGGATTTGCTAAACTGCACACAACTCCTGTGTGGATAGTCTTATTCAAGTGGCCCTAATTCACTTTAATTAACTTCCAAGTGAGTTGGGTTAAATTGAATTGAGGCCACTTTAATTCTGAATAAGAGCAAGCATCTTCATATGTATTTAATGTGGTTAACTAATCCACTTTAAATGAATTCACATTAATTTTCCTGAGCGTCCCAGACAAGCCCACAGCCTGCAGTTTAACCCACATAAGCTGGGCTAAAGCAAAGCCCTGGTCTAGAAGGTTTAGTGCCAGAGCTGTCTGTTACGGGTGTGACACTTACGCCAGAAAACCCCCCACAAGAGCCACAGTGAAACTGGTATAAAAGATATGCTAGAAGAGCTTGTTTCACTTCCCCAGCACAAACATTTTATACCAGCAGAGCTATCTCTACACTGGGTGAGGGGTTTGCTGCCTTAACACTGCTGACATGGCCATGACACCACCATGTTTAAGTGTTGACAAGATCTGGCTCACAGCCTTTTTGTCCCTCTAAAGTGGCCTAGGGATCTGGGATTTCAGCCTGACCCACAGGCAGAGATCTCTTTGAGGATGGGATTTTACACAGGTTCAGTCAAAGTGACGTGAGTTCGCGAGTGCTCAGGTGGGCCGGTAAGTTTACAGGTGCGAATCAAACTGCCTGAGCCAGTTTCATGCCAGCGGGAGGCAGGTGTCAGTCACAATCCAGCCCCTTCATTACTTTGGTGTAAGGTCTCATCTATACTAGCACAGATTTGCTGACAGAGCTGGACATCGGCGCAGCTCTGCTGCCAACGCTGCCCTAATGGAGACACGCCTGATGCCAGCCCAAGAGAAATAGCATTTGAATGCGACACAGCTCAGGCCAGATCGCAGAGCCAAACAAGCTGCACCAGCAAACGTGCTTTTGTGTCAGCATCACCCCACCCGGGGGTCCTGGCTCCATTATTTGGGGGAGGGGGGATGCACACGTGTGTGTGTGTGTCACACATGGATACCGGCAAAACCTTTACGTGTGGAACAGGTGTGAGGCTGACTTCAGCACCCCCCAGCCCCCCGCCACCTCCCCAGCCCCCCAAAGCCCCAGCCACCCCCCTGCCACCTCAGGCCCCCCCCGCCACCGCCCCAGCCACCCCCCCCCAGCCGCCCAACGCCCCAGCCACCCCCCCCCTCACCTCCATGGTCCCAGCAGCCGCCACCGCCTCCGAGTCTGTAAGCGACACCCCCACCCCCCCCACCCCGAGCCCTCTCCCGGAACCGGAAATCGACGCCCTCCCGTGCTCCCCAGCAGCACTGTTCTCCCCCAGCCACCGCTGTTTGGCGTCACTTCCGGTGCAAACCCCAAGCCCTCCCGTAGAGCTGGGAGTGGGGGACAACGGGACGCGCGGCCGGCCAGAGCGGCTTCCGGCTGGAGAGCAACAGAGTTTAGCCCTCCCAAAGATAGAGCGGCGCCGGAAGTGGATAATAGAGTCGGCACCGGATACAGGATAGAGCGTACCAGAAGTAGAGCATAGAGTAGGCCCTGTGCTGGGGATAGAGCGGCGCCACGCGCTGGAATAGTGCAGTGGAGACTGGAGACGGCACTGGGTGGGGATAGAGCGGCTACCAGATGTAGAGCAGTAGAGTCGGAGACTGGGCGGGGATAGAGAGGCCTTTGGCGGACCTGGTTGGGGCGTCATGTCTTATGCCTATCTTTTCAAATACATCATCATCGGGGACACCGGTACCGGGGGCCCCGGTGGGGGAGGGGCGCTGGGCCCACCGGGGGGAGGGGCGCTGGGCCCACCGGGGAGGGAGGGGCGCCCCGGTGGAGGGGCTCACTGCCTACCCCTGGACCCGCGCTCCCGGAGTGGGGGGCGGGCCGGGGGGAGTCGCAGCTTCAGCCCCCAGGCGGGGCCGGGCCTGAGAGTCTCATTTTGTGCCCCCAGGTGTCGGGAAATCCTGTCTCCTGCTGCAGTTCACGGACAAGCGCTTCCAGCCCGTCCATGACCTGACCATCGGTGACAGCGGGGCGGGGCACCGGCTGCCTGGGGGGCAGGGGCTGCGGGTCGGGAGTGAGGGGCACTGGGGGGCTGGGCTGGCTGGGGGGCAGGGGCTGCGGGTCGGGAGTGAGGGGCACCGGCTGGCTCGGGAGCTGGGCTGAGCTGGGCTAGCAGGGGCTGCGGGTCGGGACTGAGGGGCACCGGCTGGCTGGGGGGCAGGGGCTGCGGGTCGGGACTGAGGGGCACCGGCTGGCTGGGGGGCAGGGGCTGCGGGTCGGGACTGAGGGGCACCGGCTGGCTGGGGGTCAGGGGCTGCGGGTCGGGACTGAGGGGCACCAGCTGGCTGGGGGTCAGGGGCTGCGGGTCGGGACTGAGGGGCACCGGCTGGCTGGGGGTCAGGGGCTGCGGGTCGGGACTGAGGGGCACCGGCTGGCTGGGGGGCAGGGGCTGCGGGTCGGGACTGAGGGGCACCGGCTGGCTGGGGGTCAGGGGCTGCGGGTCGGGACTGAGGGGCACCAGCTGGCTCGGGAGCTGGGCTGGGCTAGCAGGGGCTGCGGTCCGGGAGTGAGGGGCACCGGCTGGCTGGGGGGCAGGGGCTGCGGGTCGGGACTGAGGGGCACCGGCTGGCTGGGGGGCAGGGGCTGCGGGTCGGGAGTGAGGGGCACCAGCTGGCTCGGGAGCTGGGCTGGGCTAGCAGGGGCTGCGGTCCGGGAGTGAGGGGCACTGGCTGGCTGCAGGTCGGGACTGAGGGGCACCGGCTGGCTGGGGGGCTGGGCTAGCAGGGGCTGCGGGTCGGGAGTGAGGGGCACCAGCTGGCTCGGGAGCTGGGCTGGGCTAGCAGGGGCTGCAGGTCGGGACTGAGGGGCACCGGCTGGCTGGGGGGCAGGGGCTGTGGGTCGGGACTGAGGGGCACCGGCTGGCTGGGGGGCTGGGCTAGCAGGGGCTGCGGGTCAGGACTGAGGGGCACCGGCTGGCTGGGCTGGGCTGGGCTAGCAGGGGCTGCATGTCGGTAGTGAGGGGCACCGGCTGGCTGGGGGACAGGGCTGGGCTGGGCTAGCAGGGGCTGTGGGTCGGGAGTGAGGGCCACCGGCGGGGTCGGCAGGGTTCGGCTAGCAGGGGCTGCGGGTTGGGAGTGAGGAGGTGAGCCCAGGGCTGTGGGTCGGGAGTGAGGGCCGTCGGCAGGGTTCGGCTAGCAGGGGCTGCGGGCCGGGATTGAGGGCCACCAGCAGGGTTCAGCTAGCAGGGGCTGCGGGTTGGGAGTGAGGGGGTGAGCCCAGGACTGTGGGTCGGGAGTGAGGAGCACTGGCGGAGCTGTGTACTATACTGCGCCTGCCCCATTGGGTCCCCCTTTTGATGGTTTCCAATGTTGTGTCTTTCTGCCAGGTGTGGAGTTCGGGGCTCGGATGATCAACATTGATAGCAAACAGATCAAGCTGCAGATCTGGGACACGGTGAGATGGGCAGACACTGGGGGGGAGGCTGCATTCACAATTGTGGGGAGAAATGGGGCTGGGAGAAGTATCTGAGGAGGTGTGGGGTTAGGTAGCTAGGAGCAGTGGGAGTGATGGGGCTGGGAGCTGTGGGGTGTGGTTGTGTGGAGGATGCTAGGGAGGATTGTACGGGAAGGAGGTGGGTGTGATGCAGGGGAGTAGGGTGACTGGGAGAGCCGGGGGACCCAGCAGGGAAGTGGAGCCAGGTGAGCAGCTGCATTCACCCCCTTTTTCTCCCATCCAGGCCGGCCAGGAGTCTTTCCGTTCCATCACCCGCTCCTACTACCGTGGTGCAGCCGGAGCGCTGCTGGTCTATGACATCACCAGGTAGGGCCTGGCTCCCTCACCCCACACTCCCCTCCCTCACACACTCAGAGCCTGTCTATCCCCACAGCACCTCCCAACCCCTCTCTGCCCTGCAGGCGGGAGACCTTTAACCACCTGACCTCGTGGCTGGAGGACGCTCGGCAGCATTCCAGCTCCAACATGGTCATCATGCTTATCGGCAACAAGAGGTAACTGAGGGGGTTGGGGTCCAGGCCAGGTCCATGCAGAGATCTTCTGTCAAGGAGCTGGGGGAGCTGCCAGGGGGGTTCTCATCTCTGTGGGGTGCAAGAACCCCAGGGGGTAGGTGGGTGCAGGGCTGGCATCTGCTGGGTCAGATGGGAAGCTGGCTCTCAGTGAGGGAATTCTCTGCGTGGTGCAGGGATCCAGGGTGAAGCGTGTTCAGCCCTGCCAGTACAGGCTTCACAGCCGAGGGCAGGACTCCCTGGAGCAGGACCCCTGCCCAGACATGCTCACCCCCCACCCCTGGTGTCCCTGCAGTGACCTGGAGTCCCGGCGGGATGTGCAGAAAGCAGAGGGAGAGGCCTTCGCACGGGAACACGGGCTGGTCTTCATGGAGACCTCGGCCAAGACATCCACCAACGTCGAGGAGGTGACCAAGGGAAAAGGGGGCTGGGATCACGGCCCGGACTGCCCCTTCCCACCCACCACCAGCTCTCCCGCAGTCTCCCCATCTGCCCACCTGCTCTCCTGCCCCATCCCCCAACCTGCTCTCCCACCACCTCCCCCCGCCTGCCCACCTGCTCTCCCGCCCCATTCCTCCCTGTTCTGCCCACCCCATTCCCACACCCTCTGCTTGGCCAAGACAGCCGCCAGTGGCAGAGGGGACCTGGGGTAACTTCCCATAGTCCCCCCTCCACACCCTGTTACACCCAGGAGTCCCCCCGCTGACAGCAGGGCTAGGGGGTGCATCTTGGGTGTGGGGGAGAGACGCCCCCAGGCCAGCCTGCTTTCAGCCCCACATGTGTTGGGTTTTCAGGCCTTCATTGACACAGCCAAGGAAATCTACAGGAAGATTCAGCAGGGGCTCTTTGACGTCAACAACGAGGTGAGCCTGGGCCCCATTGCTCATCCCCGAAGGCCTGCAGGGTCTCCTGGCTTGGGGGTGCCCTGGCAGTGCTGTCCTGGACACCTGGGTTCCCACTTCCTCTCCAAGGCATATGCTGTGGGAGTGAGTGCCCCATGCTGCTATCTCGGATGCCTGGGTCCCTTCCCCTAGGGGCCAGGAGCTCTGTGAGATCTTCTAGGGGTGATGGGATCCCATTCCCAGACCCAGTGTCTTGTTGCAGGGCCCCTGGGGGCAGCACCCTCCCCTATGCACACCTGAGTAACCTCCCCTCTCTCTTCTAGGCGAATGGCATCAAGATCGGGCCCCAGCAGCCGTCAGGCACAGCTCCTGGCGCCGGCTCTCGTCACAGCCCCCAAGGCTCAGGAGACAGCTCGGGCTGCTGTTGAGCCCCTCGTTGTGCACTCTGGTGCATGCCAGTGCCCCTGGAGTGGGGTGGGGGGGGTCACCCTCTGCTCCCCTGGGACTGAGACCAGCCCACCCCGGTCCCTGGCGGGGAAGGTGGCTCCCTTGCTGAGCTGTGGAGGTGGGATGGGGCTCATGACTCCTGTCCCAACCCCATAGAGGGGAACAGGTGTCCCCTGACTCGTGCCTGGGGGGTGGTTAGAGACCCTGCCCGTGGTTCCACCCCCCCCAAACATTCCTTCTTGTAAGCTGGGGTGGGGGGCAGAGGCAGAGCCGGGTCTGGAGTCTCCCCTCGTCAGTGCCTTCTCGCTTCAGCTGTATTTCTTGCTGCCTGGGCCCCAGCGAGGCCCCACCCAACCCTTCCCTGAGGCTTGTGGGTCCTAACTGGGGACCCCCCCACACCCTGTTTGTGTGTTCCTGGCCAGGTGCCCAGCCCCCACCCCTCAGCCTGTATTGGCTTTTATTGTGTACTCGCTCTCTGTGGCTCCTCGTCTTATTAAACGTGTGCATGTCTGCAATCCGCACTCCCTGCATCTCTGCTTATGGGGCAGGGCACCATGGCTTGGTCCTTCCCCTCCCAGAGCCGGGGAGAGAACCCAGGCATCCTGGCTCCCAGCCCCCCTGTTCTAACCCACTAGACCCCACTCTCCTCCCAGAGCTGGAGATAGAACCCAGGAGTCCTGGCTCCCAGCACCCACTGCTGTAACCTCCTAGGCCGCACCACTGATGGGAGATTTATTCTTTTGTCAGTGTGGGCAGGACTCAGTTTTTCTAAGCTTTCTGGGGGCTTCAGGCACTGAGTTCCCCATTCACTGGGCACCCAGTTCCCTTAGGGAGCTCTGAACATCTGGGCCTCAATGTCTCCAGCCACAGGGGGAGCATACTGACAACACAGAGGTACAGACACTGGTGATTAGGCCATAGACTGCGTTCAGTAACTGGTGCATCTGGGGGAGCGTTTTACAGTCAGGACTGGGGTTTGCAAAGACCCCAACTCCCCTTGTCTCTCAGCTCAGGTCAGCATGGCTCCCAGAGGGAACAGACAACCATGTGCCCGGCCTCCATTCCTGCCCCTTAGCTCTGGGGAAAGCTCCCTAAAGATACCCCTTGGCCTCCTCTGAATCCCGTGTGCGCTGCTGCAGGCAGCTGGAGGGCTGTGCTGGCCCGTGGCTACACACTGCATACATTCTACTAAGTCACCCCATCTCACTTCACCCACCTGCAGAGTCTGGAAGGTCTTTTAGTCTTTACCTGCATGGGAACGTTGCACTGGTTACACCAGGGATCTCAAACTCAAATCACCATGAGGGCCACATGAGGACTAGTACATTGGCCCAAGGGCTGCATCACTGACACCCCCGCACCCCCACTGCCCCCAGACCTGCTCCACTCCACCTCTTCCATGAGACCCCGCCCCTGCCCTGCCTCTTCCCACCCCTTCCCTGCCCCCATTCCAACCCCTTCCCCAAAATCCCCACCCCAACTCCGCCCCTGCCCTGCCTCTTCTCTGCCTCCTCCCCTGAGCAGGAGGCTCCCTGTTCCTCCCCCCCTCCCTCCTGGCTGTTTGGCGGAGGGAAGCACCTGGAGGTAGGCGGAGGCGCGGGAACGCGGCGCTCTCGGGGGGGAGCTTGCTGGCCGCAGCAAATAACTTGGGGGGGGAATGGGGGGGCATGGGGAGCTTGGCAGGCCACAGCAACCCCTGGGTTACACGCTGATTGGTTTGAACCTGCTGCTGGACCCCGTTGGACACTACAATACCTGTTCCCAATTGTAAACTAAACTGAAATAGGTAGGGTGACCAGATGTCCCGTCTTTATAGGGACAGCCCCTTTTTTGGGGACTTTTTCTTATATAAGCGCCTATTACCCCCCACCCCCTGTCCCGTTTTTTCACAGTTGCTATCTGGTCACCCTAGAAATAGGCCACTTCTAAACCCAAATGGGAGACAGTGCCATGGTTTGTTCTGGCTTGGATGTCTGAGTTGGAATTTGCAGGTTGGCTGCGTTAGACTGATGCAATTTCCCCATGTAGATGATACCTAACGGGCTGTCTACTCAGGAAAGTTAATCTGAATTCACTTTTAAAGTAGATTCCTTAAAGTGCATTAAACCCCTGTGTGGATGCTTTTATTATTTAGAATTAAAGTGAGCTGAATACAGTTTAGCTTAATTCATTTTGGCTGTAAATTAAAATCAACTGAATTAGCGTCACCTTAATTCTGAATAAGAGCATCCATACAGGGATTTAATCTGGTTTAGTGGCTCCATTTTAAATTCACCCCTTAGATCACAAGCTGCTTGAGGTGGGGAGGGTTGGGTATTCTGTGTCTCCTGGACCAAGTGGGCCCCAACCTGCTGTGCTCTTTGTGTGCTACTGCTGTATACGTGTTACTAGCATAAATAGCACTGGGGGGGGGGGTGTCATTGGATTTTGGACAAAAATGTTTTGCTGAAAAATAGGGTTCCATCTCTATATACACGTAGATTCCCCCTTCCCATAAATATTTAACAATTTAAAATATTTTGAAGGGGAAAATATTGCAAATTTTTGGTTTGAAATTGTGGGGAAATGTCAACTTTCTCGCATTTTTATTTTCTTGCATTTTCTATGGGGGAAAAAGGAGTTTGAAAGGTTTTTAAAGTTGGAGAATGTGGGAGGAAGAACCCCTCTGTTTCTCGTGTCTGCATTTTCCCAGTGAGAGAAAACGTTTTAACCAAAAAAAAGTGATCATTGTTCTACCCTTTTTTTTTTTTTTCCCAGTGAGGTAAAAAAGGAGAGAAAGGGAATTTAAAAAAAAAAAAGAAAAAAAAAGTGAGAGAAGGAAAAAGCAAGAAAATCCTTTTTTAATTACATAAATGTTTGTTTACAAACACTTTGGAAAAAAACTTGTTTCAAATTTTGAAACAAAAACAATTTAAAAAGTTTAAAATGTTGAAGAAACAAAAATTGTTCATTTTCTGTTGAAGCTTTTTGTAAAACAAACTTTCGACCCATCTCTCAAGTGCAGGAGACAGTTTCGAGGCACATGTTGGCTTTGTTAGGTACAGTCCCAGCTTGCAAGCCTAGGGACTTGCACGGTCTGTCTCTAGCTGTGTCTACACTACGCAGGCTATGCCAGCATGCGCTGCACCTCCAGAAGTTTTTCTGCCAGTGGAGGAACGTGACCTCGCCAAACAACGTGAGTTGTGCTGACAAGCCCTTTTCTGCCCGCACAGCTGGGGCTTTGTTGGCATAGCTATGTTGCTAGGTTGTGTGTTTTGTTCACACCCCTGGCTGACATATCCATTAAGTGTAGACAAGGTCTTAGCATCTCCTGGGACAGGACTGACGTGAGGGAGTCCAGCCCCACAGGGAAGCTATCTGGGAGTTATGAATTCAGTCCAAAATTTGGGCATTTTAGGGTTTGTTTTGGGGGCAGTTTTTTATTTTATTTTTAAAAAGAAAATGAGCAATTTTAATTTCATTCAGACATTTTGATTAGTTTTTGTTTGGTTGTTTTTCTTCCTGTTTCAGGGGGGACGGGACTTTGAGGGGGAACACTAGTTTTTCTGGTTCCCCTTTTTTCACGGGTTATGGGTTATTTAAACTTTTGAAACTGTCAAATGGTTTCATTTCAGAATAGCAGGAGTCGGGGGAATTCCTTCTGTCCCTCACTTTTACATCCCCTCCCTCTTTTCCTGGGGCAAGGAAAGGGGAGGGCTACTGGAGGAGGGAAGGAATTCCCCCACTGTTTGTAGAATAAAATTTTTTACTTTGTTTAAAAAACAATAAATCTTTTTCTGTGGGAAGTGGCTTTGCGGAAACATCCCTTTGGGATTAAAAAGCTTTTTGGAGGGAAATGTGTTGAGCTGCTCCAGGTCTCAGCATCAAGCTGGAAGGGCTGAGAATCCCAGCTGAGGGATGCTTTCGCCAGACACCAGTCACTGGGCTTAGTACAGAAGTTAGACTAGGTGAGCCACTGTTCTCTGCTGGAAGGACCGGAGCGGTTTTGTGGGCATTTCTCCCTGCACTTCTCAGACACCTTGGAGCTGCACTGGGTCATCTGGGTGTGAGACGTGGCCCCGCGTAGGCTGGCTGGGTCGAGCCCCCGGGAAGCGCAGCAGTGACTAATACATGGGTCACAGAGGCTAATGTTTCTGGGCATCTCTCTGGGGAGAATGAATTTGACTGGTCACCCACGCAGCTGTCTGTCCTTCCCCCTGCAGTGTCTGTCCTCATCTACCCACCTTGTCCTTTTACTGATAACATTACATATCTCTACCTGGTGTCTGTCTGTCCATTTCTCCACGCTTTCTAGCCATCCCCATACATACCTGCTTTTTTCTCTGCCTGTGTCCTCCCATCCCTCCTCAGTCTGCCTATCTGTCAGGACTCCTCTTGGTTTCTTTGTGACCCTGGATGTCGAATAAACCCTGCCCCTGCCTCAATGTGCCTGTTTTATTTGAATCCCACTGGGGCTCAGCTTCCTTTGTGAAGACTGGGTCCTGGTTCATAGGCTGAGCCCTGAGACCAGGGGCATGGCGCTGACTTCAGGTAGTGACCTCTGAATGAAGAGCAGAAATGGAGCAAGGCAAGCAGGCTTTTAACGCTCCGGGGTCAGGGGCAAATAGCTTTGTTCCTACTCTGCGATGGTGCCTCTGAGCGTGCCAATGCAGGGGGCAATGGGGGGGCAGAGGCCCCAAAGAGTCCCACAGGAGGCGGATGCTGCTGCAGAGTTTGTCCCTCTCACTGACAGAAGCTCTGTTGGCCACACCCTGATTCTAGCTGTAAAATCCTCAGGGACCTGGAGGGGAGCAAGCCCCACCATCTCTCTGTTCACTGCCCTGGAATTTCCTTCACATCTCCCAGAGCCCAGAACGCACCTAGACTTAAGGCCTGCTTACACACAGCGTAGATTAACCCCACATGTGGACATTCTTATTCCAGAAGAAGAGTTCTTGGCTTCTGTGTATCACTGCACAGGCTTTGCCAGTAACTGTAGTAGCTAGACCAGCAAACCCTCTTAGTGTGGACACAGTTTATACCAGCAAGAAAAGATGGTGCTTTTGCTGGCACGTCCAGCAGGTGCCTTGTACACACTAGAAAAGCTTTTCTGCCGTAGCTGGACCAGTCTAGTTACACGGGCAAATCCTCCTGGAGGAGACAAAAGTACTCATGTGCCAGTATAAATCCATCTGCTCTCAAGCTTAGAACGGGTATGTGGGTAACAAAACTACACCTGGTGAAACAGCTCTGCTCATATCAATGGTAAATGTAGACCAGATCTCCATCAAGTGAAAGAGCTGTACCAGTAGAAGAGGAGTATTGCTAAGAGCTTTGCTGGCACACCTTTGTGAGTCGGGATACACTGCTTCACAACCCCGACCCATAAAACTGAGTCGACAGGAGTCTACAGTGTAGACAGCGCCTGAGGGTTTATGTACATGTGTAGTTTTCCTGACTATAACTCCAGAAGTGGGCATTTTTAGGGATTGTCTACATGGGGATATTAATCCAGTTTATGGCAGGGCATGAATATAAAGCGGAATAGTTTAGAATAACTTCCTGTGTTGTATGCTTTTATTCTACAATAAAGTCTTGTTTACATGGGTGCACTCAGAAAAATTAGTCTGTATTAAAGATGTGAATTACAGAATAAGAGCATCCACATATGGAGTTTTTCAGAATAGCTGTTCTACTTTAAATTCACACCCTGCCTTAATCAAGAGCAACTCCATGTGTAGAACAGCCTTTAAGATTCTGAAAACCAGGATTGACACCATTTTATTCCTTTGAAAAATGGGAATTAGAGGGCTAAAGTAAATCTCTCCTGTGGTAATACCCAGAAATAGGGTTATGTGCAGGGGAGAGAACTGCACCTCCCACTCAGCTACCAGCTGTATCTCCCTCCTGACCTCTCCATCCCCCCACAGGGCTAGAGGGGAAAGGGGCTCTGCAGTAGGTGAGGGTCATAGAGGTATGAGCTGCCTCATTCATCTCAGTGTGGTGCTTTCAGCTGACAGATTTATCTTGACGCCATACCAGTGTGTGTGAGCTGCCACATTCATCTCAGTGGGGTGTTCACATCCCCCATATCCTGGGGTGCACTACTTTTAAGGCAGATTACCAATATGCATGAATGGTAATCTGAAAGCTGTAAGCAGCTCACTTGTGTTGGGGGTAGGAGGGGGGTTTCTGACTCTAGAACTCCTTGACCAAATTACTCCAAATTCGCAGCACAACTCCTACTCCAGCTCCTGTCGGTGGTCTACCAGCAATCAAGATGATCTCACTGTATGTGGATTTCAGTGCATTTTGAAGATGTAAAAGAAGCTAATTTTGTGTGGGGCAGAATCTTGGGAACCATTGGATCAAATGACCCTAAACACTGGCCACTAATTCTTCCCCTAGGCTTAATGAAGCCAAGCAATTTTCAGGACAGTGTGAGTATGCCTGCAGATTTTAGAGCCTTTTGAATTCGCTACTCTTTAACAAAAAGTTCTGCCCTTGAGGTTGACGTCCACTCCACTCTAAACTCCAACCATAGAAGGATAACAAAAATATTTTTTTTTTTGGTGCAGGTTGGTGGTTAATTAATGTTTTTTAGCATTTCAGTGTTGCCGGATTTAATCATTTTATTGCAAGTCTTGGACATTGGGTGTTTCTCTTAAAGCCCCAGCTCCTAGCGTTAGGTGATTATTCCTGGCTCTGCTTCTGGCTTGCTGAGTGACCTTGAACAGTCACTTCACCATGTTGTGCCTCAGTTTCCCCATCTCTAAAATGCGGGTAGTTATACTGACCTTGTTTTTAAAGCACATTGGGATCAACACAGGTGAAAAACAATAGATAGAAGCTAGAGATTATTATAATTGTTTATGTGAGACAGCCAGCTTTCTTACTTTGTAAAGGGAGTTTCTGGCCCTGCTGTTGGATGAGAAAAGTTGGAAAAGTGACCACCCCTAAAGTCTTAAAAAAAAATTAAAAAGAATCGTATACTTGTTTACAAAAAACTCCCATGATTTTTAAACACAATCCCATTAATTTAAAAGTCAGTCTCATTACTATTGAACCCAATCCCAGGATTTCTAACCCTGATCCCATGATTTTAGGCCCATCTCATGATTGGGGGGGAAGCTGACTTATGGTTTTTGGATCAGGGTCAGGCAGACTGTTCACCAGCCGGGCATTGGAGGGTGGTGGGGCACTGCGAGTGTGGGGTCACCCCTGGGTGAAATAGGGGTCCCCCTCAAAATACACTCAGCATCCATCCCACACCAACATGGCTATACCACATAGCTGACCTACCCACTGCCTGACTGTGAAAGGGGTGTAAAAAAATTCCCCACAACAGGTTTCCAAACGAATGGGGGGGGGAATTAATCCACAAACAACGGGTTTATTAAATTATTATTATTTTAATTCAGGCACCACTCAAGGCAGACCCGCCCGGGCGAGGCCCCTCACTCCCTCCCCCTCCTCTCTGCGGAGACTTCCTGGTCGGCTCTCAGCCTAACCTGCTGGCTGGCCCCGCCTCCTAGACCGCCGGGCCCGTCGCCGCGGCCGGGCGAGGTGGGCGGGGCTTGGAGGGGCTGCGGGTTAGGTTGCGCCGCCCATGCTCAGCTGCCTTGTTCTCTCTCCCGGGGAGGGGGGGTAGCGCCGCGAAGGGTGAGGCCGAGGCAGCCGCAGGGGAGACCCCAGGTAAGGTCCCCGCCCCCCCGCCCGGCTAGGGTATTATGGGATGGCGACGTGCCCGTCTGCGGGATGCAGGCCAGGCAGGGAGATTTCCCCCCCCCCCGAGAGGGATGGTCCAGCCCGCCCCCCATAGGGGATAATGGGGGGGGCGCGTCCACACTGCACTGGAGGAGGGGGGGGCTGGTCCACGCTGCACTGGAGGAGGAGTAGGAGGAGGGGGGGCTGGGTTCACATTAGGATTGGGGGGCTGAATCCACATTGTACTGGGGGTCCATGTCACCTTGTCCTTGGTGGGTGGGGGAGGGGTAAGGAGATTGGTGGGGGGAGGAAGCACCAGGTAGCCCTTTCCTGGGGGGGCAGGGAACACATGGGGGGGGATTGGTGCATCTGTGCTGTGCTGTTCTGGGGGGCACAGGGAGAGGATACATCGTGCTGCCCCTTGTGGGAAGGTTTCTGTGGGGAGGGTGCTGCCCAGTCTTCCCTCTGGATTGAAATCCCTCCTTCTTTCCACACCCCCTCTAGGGCCTGGGAGCCCCCTGCCTGGGGGGGTGGAGCTGGTGCTGGTTAGCAGTAGAGGGGCATCCACTCAGGTTGGTCCCATGTTACTGTATTGAGTGGGGAGACAGTGTGGATGATGTGGGGTGTCTCCAATAGCACCTTAGCCCCTCTCCACGGGGTTCTGAACCCCTGTCTTACCATGGCTTGTCTCTGGTTTTCTTCTTCCCTTGTGTCTGGTAATAGCTCAATCCTCCCCTCCCCATGGTGCATAGGAGTAGGTAGGCCCCATGTGTACCCAGGGGGTGTCTGCCATACAGAGGAGAAAGGCTGGAAGGTGGGGGGCCTGTGTGAGGGTGAGGCACATGGTGTTGGAGCCCCGTTACAAGGACTATCAGGGATCTGAGAGATGTCAGCCCAAGATCCTATCACAGATATTTTCAGTGGGAGTTTTGGGGCTGGGGAGAGCTTGGTGCCTGTGTGTTGCAGGGGCAGCTCAGGTGAGGGGAAAAGTATTGAAGGACACTGGCAGAGCTGTGGGTGGGAGCCCAGGGCTGGGCTAGCAGGGGGCTGCAGGTCTGGAGTGAGAGGCACTGAGAAAATTGTGTGTGGGGAGCCCAGCCAGGGATTGCAGGGGTCTGTGGGTCAGGAGTGAGGGGCACTAGCAGTGCTATGGGTGGGGAGCCCCAGGTCAGGAATAGCCACTGTTCGTGGGTTGGGACTGAGGGGCATACTGAGACCCTTGCCTGGCATACATCACCCGCCACATGTGGGCCAGGACAGAGCCTTGTACAGCATTGCAGGGCTGTCGGCATGGGTGATGGGGAGTAGCGGGGTGCAGCAGGCTGTGCTGTGCAGCGTGGCAGGGGATGGCAGGCTCTGTACGGCAGTAGGGTGTGTGTGTGCACGGCTCAGACCAAGCGATGGCATCGGGGGAGGAAGGGGGATGATCTCTGGGCCAATTGGGGGCTGGCACCTAGGAGCCCTGGTAGCTGCAGCACATTGCATGGCTGTGAGGGGACAGAGGGTGCATGCTCTTCTCCGTGTGTGAACCCTAGAATGACGAAGGACCTCTTTGACATGAACCCGAGATTCTGCAGCTGCTGCCTTCCCCCTTAGTCACTGCCTGGCCAAGCCAGATCACTGGCACTCTCCTGACTCTGCAGTTTGCCCATTGAGGCCCTTAGCTGAGTGCATTTGAATCCCTGAGCCCTGGAGTGGGGGGTGCTCCCTGACCCCCATTGTTGCCGAGTCACATTGCTAGCTCCCGGCTGTTTTCCCATCAGTAATGTTGTGCAACCTGGATGTAAGGTCGTTGCCCGGCAACAACCCCAGCCTGTCCCCCAAGGCAGGGATGCTATGTTGAGGGGAGAATGGAAAGTTAGTTTTCTCCCCTCCTGTCCCATCACACACTTGCCCCCTGGGGCATCCCCTCACCCTAGTACAGTGGGATGGCCTTGGATCCCTCCCTGCGAGGACTCTTCCGACCCCCAGGACCTACCTCCAGGAACGTGTCCTCAGGTGGGAGCTGGAGTTGGCAGTGGGGTCCTGATCCCTGTCACGTGGCCCAGGCCCAGCTGAGCTCCACAGGGCCACAGTATGGGGGATCCCCGTTTTATGCTGACACTCCCAGGGAGCGGGGCATGGGCTCCCAATGTCAATTTTGTGTTGTGCTGCAGGCGGGGGACAGGATGATGCATGCAGGGAGAGGGTATGTGGCGTGGGCCTTCAGCAGAGCTTGGTTACTAGTGGGTGGGTGCCGGGAAGTGGGGGTCACAGTGCAGCCCAGTGGGGGGTTGCGGTATGGGGAGCGTAATGGCTGAGGTGCCCTGGGGGTTCGGCTGGCGCAGAGTGAGCATGGGGGATGGCTGCCTGCATACAGCACTGAGAGGGGCTGTTGGGAAAGGTACAGGACTAAGGGTTGCACCCCCACCCATTGGCTTGTTGGGTGTTACTTTCGGCTCTGGGGTGTATGGGAGGTATCTCTGGGCACAGTGGGGAGAGGGCAGCTGGAGCAGTTGTGAGGGGCCCTGGAAGCGGCTGTATCTTGCACAGCCCTGAGGGGAGGCCGGTAGGTATATGTTGGGGTGGGTGGGTGGCTGGAGCTCCAGGCCTGTCGTGCAGTGGGGTGTTAGATGGGGGGGGTCCTCTGGGCTCCTGCGGGGGGGGGGAGTTGGTGTGTGGCACAGTGGTGCGGCAGAGGTCGGCCCCAGCATGTGTTTGGGGAGTCATGGCAGAGTTTAGCACTTAGCACCTGCATCCCTGGGCTGGTTCTGGGGGTGACTCGGGGGTGCAGCAGCTCAAGGGGGAAGGGTGGGGGCAGGATGGGGGGGCTGAGGTGGGTTTTTCTGGGGGGTCTGCTGGGTGGGGTGGGATGTTGCGGTTCTCAGGAGCTCTGGGGGGGTGGTCGGATCTTAGGGGTGTTGGGTGGGGGGCTGGGAGGGGGGGTCTCTTGGGGGTGGAGTTTGTGGGGGGGGGGGTGTCTCTTCTGTGGTGCTGGGGACGCTGGGTGTCCGTGGGGCCAGGCTAGGGGAATCCTGGGGAGCTGGGGGGGGCGGGTCTCTGTGGGACCAGGTGGGGTAGGGGCAGGTGTCTGTGGGGCCGGGCTGGGGGGGGGTCCCAGGAGTTGTGGGGCAGGCTGGGGGGGGTCCCGGGGGTAGAGGGGGCTGGTGTCTGTGGGGCCAGGAAGGGGGGAGGTCCTGGGGGCGGGGGCGCGGGTGTCTGTGGGGCAGGCTGGGGGGGTCCCGGAGGGGAGTCGGGTGTCTGTGGGGCCGGGAAGGGGGGGTCCTGGGAACTGTGGGGCCGGGAATGGGTTTCCGTGAGGTGGGATGGGGGGGTCCCGGGAGCTGGGGGCGGGTGTCCGTGGGGGTGAGCTGGGGGGGTCCCGGGAGCGGGGGGGCGGGTGTCCGCGGGGGCGGGCTGGGGGGGTCTCGGGAGCTGGGGGCGGGTGTCCGCGGGGGCGGGCTGGGGGGGTCTCGGGAGCGGGGGGGGCGGGTGTCCGCTGGGCCGGGCTGGGGGGTCCCGGGAGCGGGCTGGGGGTCCCGGGGGCGGGTGTCCGTGGGGCGGGCTGGGGGGTCCCGGGAGCGGGGGGGCGGGTGTCCGCGGGGCCGGGCTGGGGGGGGTCTCGGGAGCTGGGGGCGGGTGTCCGTGGGGCGGGCTGGGGGGTCCCGGGGGCGGGTGTCCGCGGGGCCGGGCCCTGTGTCCGCTGCGCTGCTGGAAGCGGCCGGCCCCGCCTCCCGCCCGGCCCGTGGGACGGACCCGCCGCCGAGACGCTGGGGTTGGAGCCGCGTCCGGGAGAGCCTGGGCCCCGTTGCGGGTGGGGGCATGTAGGGGGTGCCCTGGGGGTGAGGAGGGAATGGGGGAGCATGGGGGGGTGCCCTGGGGGCATGTGGGGGAGCATGGGGGGGTGCCCTGGGGGCATGTGGGGGGAGATGGGGTGGGGGAGCATGGGGGGGTGCCCTGGGGGCATGTGGGGGGAGATGGGATGGGGGAGCATGGGGGGGTGCCCTGGGGGCATATGGGGGGAGATGGGGTGGGGGAGTATACGGGCCATGAGGGGCATGTGGGGAGCTGTGCGAGAGGCATTGGGGTACTGAGGCAGATTGGGGCAGGGGTGTACAAGGGGAGGGACCATGTGGGTGGGGTGGGGGAGCACTGGGGCCATGTGGGGGTGAGGTGGAGCAGTATGGGTTGGGGGAGAAGGAGCACTGAGGGGATGGGGGTGTGGGGAGCTGTGGGAGAGGGGTTGGGGGCAGGGAGTGGGATGGATGGGGAACACTGAGGTTATGGGGGAGCTGGGGCTGGAGGGAAATGGGGGTTGGGTTGGGGGCTGCTGGGGGATGGGAGTGGGTGTGGTGAGGGTGCATGGGGCAGGGGTTGTGGCGAGATGGGGAGCTGGAGAGTTGTGAGGGATTAAGGGAAAAGAGGACACAGGCTGTAGGAGGGTGGGGATAAGATGGAGGAATATCAGGGGGCACTGGGTCGGGAGAGGATTGGTGGGGCAGGAGAGGGATGGAGATGGGACAGCCTGGGGAACTAGGAGCAGTGAAGTAGGGGTTCTGGTGTGGGGGGGAACAGTTGGTGTAACGCTGTGGGGGGTGCGGTGTGGGAGGCAGGGTCTGTAACAGTGTGGGGTGCAAGGCCTGTAACGTTGTGTGGGGGTCTAACACTGTGTGGGGAAGGGTATGTGTAACGCTGTGTGTGGGGTGCGGGGAAGGGTCTAATGCTGTGGGGGCTGCAGTGTGTGGGGATGGAGGGAGCAATGTGAGAGGGGAGCAATGTGGTGGTTGCCCGAGTTCTGTCTGCTCAGTGCCATCTTATCCACCGGACGCTGTTGGGGAGCCCTTTTCTGGCCCCAGTCTCTGTGCAGCACCCCCCAAGGTGCATTGAGGTGAGGGGGGCCTGCACTGGAATCTTTCAGTTTCTCTGGGGTTGTCCCGAACTCGTCTTGTTGTTTCCCTGCTGTGTCTGGGGACGGGGGGCTCCTGGTTGTCATTGTTGGTTTATTGGCAAGGGGAGGACTATGGTGGGGGGGGTCTCTTGTTTCTGTGCGGTGACAGCAGGGAAGTTGGGATCCCTGCTGCTGTTGTGCACTGCAAAAGCGAGACAGGGTGTGGGTCTGAGCAGCGGTTTGGGACAGGATTTGGGGGGTCACGTCTCTTTGGGGACCCTGCTCCTGCTCTGTGGGACTGGTAGCTGTTCAGGCATGAAGAGGGGGACTCTTGGATACCAGAGATGTGCCCCCTTTTCTGTCTCAGTTGGAGAGTTGGGGTGTGTGTACGGGACATGGGAGAAGCATTGGAAAGCAGGGGACGGTGGGTCGGGATTGCTGGGGCCATGGGGCTGTGGGACGGGATTAAGGGGCAGAGCTGGGATGGCAGAGCACTGTGGGTCAGGATTAAGAGGCAGCAGAACTGAGGCAGCAAGGAACTGTGGGGCAGCAGCAGAGTGGGGATCGCAGGGGGCTGTGGGGCGGGATTAAGGGGCAGAGCTGGGACGGCAGGGGGATGTGGGGCGGGAGTGAGGAGGGCATGTACATGGGAGCATCTGGCCTCCCTAGCTGGGAGCCAGGGATTGAGATACTGGAGGTGCGTCCAGTAACCCTCCTCCCGTGTCTCCCATGCAGCCGGACCTGGACTCCTGCTCTTCCTTCTCCATGAGGCCTGGCGCCGCCTGACGTGACCCGCGGAGGCCCCAGTTTTGACGCTCTTTGGGGAGGGGAGCCCCAAACCCCTCCCCACTGTGACAGCCCCCTCTTCCTCCCCCCCCACCGCCATGGCTGACCCCATCATGGACCTGTTCGACGACCCCAACCTTTTCGGGTTGGACTCCCTGACGGACGAAGGCTTTGCCCAAGCACCGCCCGACCCCATCGAAGAGGCGCTGGGACTGCCGGGGGCACTGGACCCCTCCCAGCCAACGCCGCCCCCTGCCACAGAGCCTGCCCAGCCAGAGACGCTGCCGGGGCAGCCGAATCCCACGCCTGTCTCCCCGCAGCCAGACCCTCCGCAGCCAGGACTCCCCCAGGAGCAGGAGGTGCTGAGCCAGGGGAACCCCTTTATGGGCGTGTCCAGTGCCAGCAGTGCCATGGTGTCGTCCTCCTCCGTTGTGGGGCAGCAGCTGCCGCAGGCTGCAGCCCCGCTGCCAGCCCCCAAGATTGTCATCCTGAAGGCCCCAGCAGGCGGCTCCGTGACGGGGGCCCACGTGGCTCAGATCCAGGCCCAGCCCCAGCCACTGGGGGCAGCCAACGGGGGCAAGGTGACCTTTGCCAAGGTACTGACAGGCACCCCACTGCGCCCTGGCGTCTCCATCGTCTCCAGCAATGCTGTGCTGGCCACCAAGGTGTCCGCCTCGGGTGGCCCCACCACTGTGCACCGGCTGGTCCAGCCCGGCCGGCCCGTCAAGCAGCTGGTGTTGCAGCCAGTGAAAAGCCCGCCGGGGGGCATGGGGGCTGCAGGTGGAACACCCCTGAAACCTGCTGTCACCCTGACATCCGCCCCTGCTCAGGTAGGGAGGCTGGGGGACGGGCATGTCTGACCCCAGTGTGAAAGAGTCAAACGCATCCTGCTGACGCTCCGGGGGGAGGGCACTGGAGTGGGAGGGCTGGTGTCTAACCCCCATTGCTCTCTCCCCTGCAGGGTGAGTCGAAGCGCATCACTCTGGTGCTCCAGCAGCCGCAGGGGGGCAGTGGCCCCCCAGGGCAGCGCCACGTGGTGCTGGGCAACCTGCCGGGGAAGATCGTGCTGCAGGGCAACCAGCTGGCGGCCCTGAGCCAGGCCAAGGGGGTGCCGGGCCAGCCGGCCAAGGTGGTGACCATCCAGCTGCAGGTGCAGCAGCCCCCAGGGGGTCAGCCTGGGGGGCCTCACAAGATCCAGCTGCTGCAGCAGCCCCCGGCGGCAGGTGCCTCAGGACAGCAGCCCCCCCTGGCGGTCTCCTCCGTTCAGCAGGCCCAGGTGGTGGGTGGCCCGGGGCAGAGGCTGACGGTGCCACTCAAGGTTGTGCTGCAGCCACAGGTGAGCTGGGGATTGGGGCCTGCTTAGGGGGAGCTGCCCAAGGTGGGGGGTGGTGAAGGTGTCTGTGAAGGCTCCCCAGGCCCATTGGGAAATTGGGGCCAGGGGTGACTTTCCCCTAGGCCACACATCCCTGGGTGGCTCCACGTGGGGAAGGCGGCGTCTGAGGGGAGTTTGGGTTGGGGGTGATGGTCCCAGGCTGGCTCGTCCCACGGCAACTTCCCGGGGGGAAAGTGGGGTCTAAGGGGAGTTTGGGTCAGGGGTGATGGTCTCGTTGTCCCCCCCTTCCCCCTGGCTGGCCCATCCCTCTGCTGCTCCCCTGGTGGAAGGCGATGTCTGAGGGGAGTTTGTGTCAGAGGGTGATGGTCTGAGGCTGGCTCGTCCCACGGCAGCTCCCCGGGGGGAAGGCTGGGTCAGGGCGTCTGAGGGTAGTCCGGGTGATGGTCTCGTCCCCCGCTCTCCCAGGCTGGCTCATCCCAGAGTGGCTCACCTGGGCTCTCCGTGGTGAAGGTGCTGAGCAGCAGCGAGGTGGCGGCACTGTCCGGCCATGGCACACGCAGTGGCTCAGAGGAGACCCGCAAGCTGGAGCACCAGAAGAAGCAGGAGAAGGCGAACCGCATCGTGGCGGAAGCCATTGCCCGGGCGCGGGCCCGCGGCGAGCAGAACATCCCCCGCGTGCTGAATGAGGATGAGCTGCCGAGTGTGCGGCCCGAGGAGGAGGGTGAACGCAAGCGGCGCCGCAAGGGCGAGCGTGGGGGGCCCAAGGAGGAGAGGCCCCGCAAGGGCCGGGGCCAGGGGGGCTCTGGCAAAAGCAAGGGGCGCAGCAAGCCCAGGTGAGACCCCTCATACAACCCCTCCAGTCCGGAGACGCCCATCTCATCATGCAGCCCCGCCCAGGGGAGACTTGACCCCCAGCCCAGAGATGCATGAAACTCAGGGTTGAAGGCTGGAAAGTTTCTCCATCTTCCCCTGTTCCAGCCCCGCCCCACCTTTCCCCAGCCCCTCTGGTCCCATCTGCCCTGCCTTGCCCTTGGGGGGTGCAGGCAGGTGGCTGGTCCCTGGTGGGGGTTGTACTGGGAGCTGCAGCCAGTGCTGGAGGGGTTGGGGCTAGATCTGGGCTTGGGTGGGAGCTGTGCTGGATGCGCTGGCGAGAGGTGGGTAGCGGCTCTGTCTGCCCAGCAGAGTGGAGCCCTGGCCTCCCTTCCCCCTGCACTCCCCCCGATGGGGTGTGAGCCCAGCCCCCCCTCACTCTGCCTGTCTGTCCCCTGTCATCATCCCCAGCACCATCACCCCCGTAGTGGGGAAAAAACGGAAGCGGAACGCCTCCTCCGATAACTCTGACACTGAGGCCATTCCAGCTCCATCCCCCCGCGAGGAGGAGGAGAGCAGCGTTCAGGTGAGGAGACGTGTGGGGGGGGTTGATGCACGACATACAGGCTTTCCGGACACTTGGGTTCCCTGCCTGGGAGGAGAGCAGCGTGATCTCTGCTAGGGGGGAGTGAGTGGGGCAGGGGGCTGTGCCATGCACCCTGTGTGTGTGTCTGTCCCCCTGCCCTCTAACGCCTTATGTGTGTATGTGGGGCCCTATCTGGGCTCAGTGTGCAGTGTCTGTCCTGGGGTGTCTCTAACACGTGCCCCACTCCTGCACCCCCAGAAGCGTCGCTCCAACCGGCAGGTGAAGCGGAAGAAATACACCGAGGATCTGGACATCAAGATCACGGACGACGAGGAGGATGAGGAGCTGGACGTGACAGGGCCAGTGCGGCCTGAGCAGCCTCCCGTGCCGCAGCCCCCTGCCCCTGAGCCGGAGGGAGAGACCCTGCCCTCCATGCAGTTCTTCGTGGTGAGTCCGCCCCCCAATCTGCCTGGGCCCCAGGGGGATGCAGGGAGCAGAACCACTGCACCCTACACCTTTCCTTGTGGTAAGCCTGGGGGGCTGGGTGGGAGGGGCCCCAAGAGCGTTTGGGCCGTGAAGTATGATGCAGCTGCGGCTAGGGTCCAGTCTGCAGTCTGGGGGGCAGGGTGTAAAAGGCTTCTGCTGCTTGTAATTCCCTCTCCCCCAATCTCTCCCATCCTTGCCCTCAGGAGAACCCCAGTGAGGAGGATGCCGCCATTGTAGACAAGGTGCTGTCCATGCGGGTGGTGAAGAAGGAGGTGAGAGCGCACCCTGCAAGGATGGGTCTGATGCCTCCTGGGCACCAGACCCCACAGGAGGGGGCCAGGGACTGCGATATGAGGCTTTTCTCCTCTAGGTGGTGCTGGCTGCAAGGGAGGAGGGTGGAGCTGGGTGCTTCGGTGGGTTTGGGAGGGGGTGGTGTTCAGAGAATTGAGTATAGGGTGTTAGCAGCACTAACTCCTCTCTCTTTCTCTTTCTCCAGCTCCCCTCAGGGCAGTTCACTGAAGCAGAGGAATTCTTCGTCAAATACAAAAACTAGTAGGTATCATGCCCTTCCCCGAGGCATCTGGGCACCGCTCCCCCTCCCAGAATGCCCTGAGTCCAGCTCCTCACCTGCCCCTGCGTGGTGTGAGGAGGGTGCAGCCGTATCTCCCCAGCTCTGGTTTTCCCCTGCAAGGGCCTGAGGGGAGGCAGATGGATCTGGAGCACCTAATGCCACAGACCCTGGGTGGCAGGGGCACTGAGCTTGCCGCTCACCACTGCACTGCAAATGGGCACCAGTGCCCAGTTGGGGAAGGTCAAGGGTGTAGGAGGGGTGGAGCATGGGAGGCATTTAGAGCTGGTTGAAACATTTTCAGCAAAACAGTTTTCCCTTCCCAAAAAATGCCCCAAAATGTGTCAGCTCTGTGACAATTTCACAACCAAACTTTTGACAAGAAGATTCTCATTCCAGGGATGTCCAGGAAGTAAAAGTGTTTCATTTTGACTGGCTCTTTGTTGACTCCACTTTTTTATTAACAAATTGGGATGTTCCATCTATGTACGTTATCCTGGGGCCCGAAGGCCCAGGCAGGTTGTCGGAACCTGGGGCCTTGCCGGGTTGTTTCCATGAAGAGAAATCGGTGATAGTCAGGTCTGCTCTTTGCTGCAGTCCTAAAGAACCAACACACAGTCCCATGCCCTGGGACACAATAAGGCAGTTTCCTGGCCCATGCTCTCCAGGCCTGCCTCCGCAGCCAGTCGTCCTGTGTCCCAAGGAGCTCCATGTCTCAGCTCCCACCCCAGGCCATGCTCCTTGCTGCATCGCTCCTTCCTGCTGGCTTTCGCCCATGCCCACGTCAGCCCCCAGACCCTGCCTCTGCAGCCAGACCCTTTGCCTGGGGGGATGGTTACCTACTGCTCCCAGCAGTCACTACCTAACAGGGCATTGAACTGCTCCTTCTGTTTAGCTTGACTGAAGGATGGCCGATGCGCCCACCAGCTCTGTGGGCCATGGCCGCTGTCGATGCCCGCTAGCACAACATATCGTGTTATATGTCTATTTTCATATAAAATGAGACTACTTGAAACCATAAATTCATAAGGCTCCACCTTCACCCTACGGAAACGGCGGGTTTCCATGCCCATGGGTCACACTTGTTTCGGGGTTTTGTTTCTCAGGAGATTCTAAAATTTCTGCTTCCATTCAGATTCTGAATGGAGAAAACTCCCCACTGTCAGAATTTCCAGGCGCGGAATTCAAACTCCAGTTTCTGGCCAGATCTAATATCACTCGTGGGGTGTCCGTCCATTTGCCTAACCCCTCTGCCCTTCCTCCAGCTCGTATCTGCACTGCGAATGGGCCACCATTGCCCAGCTGGAGAAGGACAAGCGAATCCACCAGAAACTCAAGCGCTTCAAGACCAAGATGACCCAGATGAGGCACTTCTTCCATGAGGTACCATGGGGCGGGTGGGTGTGAACCATGGGGGGACCACAGGGGCTGGGCAGCAGTGACACTTCCTGGGAGTACCCAGAGCTGTGAGGCTTCCCGATACCCCCTACCCTGAGTGTGAGGGCAACCCAGCACCCCAACTCTATGGGTAACACAAGCACTGCCCCCTTGCCTCGCCTGCCCCACTGTTACTGAACAGGTTAGCGATTGACACACCCCAGCTCTGGGCCCTCCACGCCTCCCCTGGCCACTCACAGCATCCACAGACTTACTACTCCCAAAGAGGCAGGACGCCCTCAGATCACCGCTCCCTCAGCACAGCACTTGGATACATTTAGAGCTGCGGTTCTCCGCCTGTGGCCCATGTGACACCCTCAGGGCCATACAGGTAGTGTATCTATTGTAGTGGGGGCAGCCTACGTAACACAGAGCCACATATGCAGCCCTTAATGGTAAATAGGCTGAGAACCACTGGTTAATACTGAAAACGAGGATACGGTTTCATTGACAAAGTGTAGAGATTCCAGTTGCAGTAAGTAAAGTATTGGAAAGAGAGGGTGACTAGAAAATGAAACACCACCACCCATTCCAGAGCCTGGACTGACTGAGCTACAGACTCTCTTGATGAGTATTGCTCACCCAGATTCTTTGCAGCCAGGTCGGCTGTGACCCTCCTTTCATGGGACAGGCATGCTGGCTGGCTGCCTCCCAGGTGAAGGCACTGGTGTTCATTGCTTTGCACTCCGAGGTACAGCAGAAATCCTCTGCTGTTCCTCCTATACAGGATGCCCCCACTGTCTGTCATTCCCGTAGATGCTGCAATCTCTTACGTAGCAGATGGCTCGCTATATAAATAGGTGCACGTTGTGAGGCCACAATAATCAAATTGCCAGACAGGGAGACCTTGGGGGGTTTCACCTTCCTCTGCAGCGTGGGTCACCTGCAGGTTTTAACTAGTGTCAGTGGTGGATTCTCTGTAACTTGAAGTTCCAAACCATAGTTTGAGGACGTCAGTAATTCAGCTAGAGGTTGGGGGTCTGTTACAGGAGTGGGTGAGGGTCTGAGGCCTGCGACTTGCAGGAGGTCAGATGAGAAGATCACAGTGGTCCTTCCTGGCATTAATGACTGAGTATCTGAGAAGTGTCTGGTCCTGTCGGCCTGAAAGCAGCGTTTCAGAGGATGTCGCCATTCTAACTCCAAGCCCTTAAGAACATAATTTCCAGCACAGACCCAGAACTCCGTAAATGTTCTCTGTATGTGCATTTCCTGAGGACTGGCAGCTGGTGGGCTGCTGGCTCATGGGACAGATCTAACTTGCCACCCTTTGGTGAGCTGTGACATACCTAACTGACCCAGCAGGCCCCTGTGAAGCCCTCTGCCCATGGGCACCCAGGGGTCCCTTTGGCACTGTGGCCATGGGACTGACTCCTTCCCCACAGCAGCAGAGGTCTGGGAGGGTGGGAGCTGGGGGTCTCTGGCCAGGATGGGGTGTGTGGGTGAGTGCCAGTCCTCGGGGAGACGGGGGACAGGGAGAGGGGAGTTATGTACATCTCCTCCCCAGGATGAGGAGCCTTTTAACCCTGACTATGTGGAGGTCGACCGGATCCTGGATGAGTCCCACAGTGTCGATAAGGACAACGGAGAGGTGACCAGGGTGGGGTTGGGGGTTTAGCTGTGGGGGGAACTGGGACAGTGAAGTGTGGGGGGGAAGTGGGGTCTGAGGCAGGGGCCAAGGCTCTGGGGCTGCAAACCCCCCTGATTTATGGGGGGCTATTGGGGCTTGGAGTGAAGCTCCAAGGAAACTCGCTTCGGGGGTGGGGTTGAGGATTGGGAACAGGCACCAGTTCTCCCCTCCCAGCACATGGCCCTGGCCTGGTTGGGGAGAGCTGACACTCTCCATGGGGCGGGGATGAGCTGTGGGGGCTGGGTGCCGTGGGAGCCCCTTGTGACCATGGGCCTGTCCCTGTCGCCGCAGCCGGTGATCTATTACCTGGTGAAGTGGTGCTCCCTGCCTTATGAGGACAGTACCTGGGAGCTCAAGGAGGATGTGGATGAGGGGAAAGTCCGTGAGTTCAAACGCATCCAGGCCCGGCACCCTGATCTCAAACGCGTGGTGAGTGACAGTCTCTGGCTCCACCCCCCAGTCCCAGCACTAGGGTTGCCAACTTTCTAATCACACAAAACAGAACACCCTTGCCCTGCCCCTTCTCCAAGGCCCTGTCTACTCCATCCACCCTCCTTCCGCTGCTCGCTCTTCCCCCACCCTCACTCATTTTCACCATGCTGGGACAGGGGGTTGGTATGCAGGGGTAAGGGTTCCAGGGTGGGGTGAGAAAATGAGGGGTTCTGGGCTGGAGCAGGGGGTTGGGGTATGGGAAGGAGTTTGGGTGCTGAAGGCATTCCGACCTGGGGCAGAGGGTTCAGGGCGCAGGATCCGGGCAGCACTTACATCAGGTGGCTCCCAGAAGTGGCCGGCATGTCCAGCTCCTAGGCGTAGGGGCAGCCAGATGGCTCTGCATGCTGCTCGCAGGCGCCACCCCTGCAGCTCCCATTAGCTGCAGTTCATGGCCAATGGGAGCTGTGGAGCCGGGGTGGGGGCAGCGCATCGAGCCACCGTGGCTGTCCCTCCACCTAGGAGCCAGCCATCCGGACTTCTAGTGGCCTGGTCAACAGTGCTGACTGGAGTTGCGAGGGTCCCTTTTCGACCGGGTGTTCCGCTCGAAAACTAGATGCCCGGCACTCTGAGCTCAAATGCGTGGTGAGTGACAGCCCCCAGCTCCACTCCCTCAGCCACCAGCTCTGCCCCCTCAGCCTAAATGCATCCAGGCCCTGAGCTCAGAGGCAGGAGGAGTGACAGCTGTAGCTCCACCCCCTACCCTGGCTCCAGCCACCCCGCTTAAATGAATGGTGAGTGACAGCCCCCATCTTGCCTCCCACCCCAGCCCCCATCCCAAGTTGGCTCAGCCATCATTTCTCCCCCCCTCCAGCTACCTCCCATCCCAAAAGCAGCAGGTCAGGCACCTGGAACGCCCATGCATGCTGAGTGACAGCACCTGTCTCCCCTCCGTGCAGCCCCCTCTCCACCGCCGCTGGCGCAGGGGGTGCTTCTTTCTGCCATGCTGACGGGGTCCCCCACTGTTCCCCCCAGGCCCGCCCCCAGGCCATCTCCTGGAAAAAACTGGAGCTCTCCCATGAGTACAAGAACCGCAACCAGCTGCGCGAGTATCAGCTGGAGGGGGTCAACTGGCTGCTCTTCAACTGGTACAACAGGTGAGCTGGGTCTGGGCGACACAGGAAGGGGACGGGCAGGTGAGGCTGGGGTTAGCGCTTGGTCTCCCACTCAGCTGGCAGAACTGCACCCTGGCAGAGGGCCTGGGGCGGGGAAGGAGGTAGTTGGGGTGGGGGGATGCTGACCCCCATTTCTCCCCCCACAGGCAGAACTGCACCCTGGCAGAGGGGCTGGGGCAGGGGAGGAGGTAGTTGGGGGGATGCTGACCCCCATTTCTCCCCCCATAGGCAGAACTGTATCCTGGCAGATGAGATGGGGCTGGGGAAGACCATCCAGTCGATCGCCTTCCTACAGGAAGTTTACAACGTGGGCATCCGAGGCCCGTTCCTGGTCATCGCTCCCCTCTCCACCATCACCAACTGGGAGCGCGAGTTCAACACGTGGACCGAGATGAACAGCATCGTCTACCACGGCAGCTTGGCCTCCCGCCAGATGATCCAACAGTACGAGATGTACTGCAAGGACTCCCGGGTACGGGGGAGAGGGGCAGATGCACGGAGCGTGGACACTGACACATGCGTGTACTGCAGGGACTCCAGGGTACCGGGAAGGGGGCAGACGCAGGGGGACATGGACACAGGGACTCTGGGGTACCGGGGGGGGGGGTGGCAGACGCAGGGGGGTGTGGACATATGCGTCTATACTGCAGGGACTCTGGGGTATGGCGGGGGGGCGGACACAGGCGTGTGTATTGCAGGGACTCCGGGAGGAGGAGCAGACACAGGAGGACGTGGACACAAGCGCGTGTACTGCAGGGACTCCAGGGTACTGGAGGGGGGGTGGGCGGGTGGGCAGATGCAGGGGGACGTGGACATAGGCGTGTGTACTGCAGGGACTCCGGGGTACCGGGGGGGCGGGGGTGGGCAGACGCAGGGGGACGTGGACACAGGCGCGTGTACTGCAAGCGAGGAGCAGGGGACCCAGCAGGGCAGGCTCTCTGCAGGCCCCAGGAGGTGGGTTTCCTGCCCTGGCATGTTGTGGGGAGGCTGTTCTCGGCTGTGCTGGTTCCCGGTGCAGCCCACCACCACCGTGTCGTCTGATTGTCCTTGCTCCTCTCCAGGGCCGGCTGATCCCTGGCGCCTACAAGTTCGACGCGCTCATCACCACTTTTGAGATGATCCTGTCAGACTGCCCCGAGCTGCGGGAGATTGAGTGGCGCTGCGTCATCATCGACGAGGCCCACCGGCTCAAGAACCGCAACTGCAAGCTGCTGGACAGCCTCAAGCACATGGACCTGGTGGGATGACTGGGGTCCCAGAGGTGTCCGGGGATGGGGCGGAGGGGAGCCCTGGGGGGAAACTGGTGGCTGTGGTGGAGCTGGGCTGGGGCTGTGTCGGGGGGCTGCCCTGTGCTGGGCCCTGAGTGGGGGGTTTGGGGCTCTGTGAGGTGTGGGCCCAGCCTCTGGGCGCTGTGGGGGGTTAGGAGGCTTCATGGAGCTCTTTGGAGGGAGGGGTAGCGTGGGGCTGCCCCGTGACACCCTGTCCCGTGCCAGGAGCACAAGGTGCTGCTGACGGGCACCCCGCTGCAGAACACAGTAGAGGAGCTGTTCAGCCTGCTGCACTTCCTGGAGCCCTCGCAGTTCCCCTCCGAGGCCGAGTTCCTCAAGGACTTCGGGGACCTCAAGACAGAGGAGCAGGTAAGGGCGAGCGGGCGTCCCCCGTCCGTGTGCCTCATCCTGCCCTTCCTTGCCATCCGCGCACCACTGCCCCGCCATCCCCAAGCCCCTCGTCCCACCATGCACCACCGCCCCACCCTCCCAAACCCCTCATCCCTCCCTGCTGACCGCGCACCACTGCCCAGCCCTCCCTGAGCCCCTCGTCCCCCCACTGCGCACCACCCTGTTGTCTGCTTACCCCCGCCCCGCCTTCCCGAGCCCCTCATCCCGCCGCGCACCACCGCCTCACCCCGCCCTGCTTTCCACGCACCCCTACCCTCCCTGAGCCTCTTGTCCCTCCGCCCATCACTGCCCCGCCCTCCCCGAGCCCCTTGTTACTCCACACACCACCGCTCCACCCTCCCCGAGCCCCTCATCCCTCCGGGCACCACCGCTCCGCCCTCCCTGAGCCCCTTGTCCCACCCCGCCCTGCCGTCCGCGCACCACTGCCCTCCCTGTGTCTCTTATCCCCAACCCCCTCGTCCTGCCCCCCTGTCCTCTGGTCCAAGTCCCTTGTCCCCCATCCACGTGCCTCGCCCTGCCCTCCTGCTCGCACGCGAAGAGCCCCTTGTATACCATGCACACAGCCCTTCCTGCCCCCAGCCTGTCCTCTGTCTCCTGTTCACAACACCCACCCCTGACGGTACCCCTCAGTCCCAAACCGCAGCCCCCTGCTGTCCCAGCCCTGGGCTCCTCCCGCATGTGCTGACTCCCCCAGCCCTGCTCCCAGGTGCAGAAGCTCCAGGCCATCCTGAAGCCCATGATGCTGCGGCGGCTGAAAGAGGATGTGGAGAAGAACCTGGCGCCCAAGCAGGAGACCATCATCGAGGTGGAGCTGACCAACATCCAGAAGAAATACTACCGGGCCATCCTGGAGAAGAACTTCTCCTTCCTGTCCAAGGGGGCGGGGCACACCAACATGCCTAACCTGCTCAACACCATGATGGAGCTCCGCAAGTGCTGCAACCACCCCTACCTCATCAACGGTGAGGGGCCGGGTGGGGGTTCCCCCCTCGGTCAGCGCTGTCCCCTCGCTGCCGGCGCCCGTCCCTGCAATGGGGGCATCTCAGTGGGGCCGGGTGGGGGCTCTCCCCTCGGTCAGCGCTGCCCCCTCGCTGCCAGCACCCGTCCCTGCAATGGGGGCATCTCAGTGGGGCCGGGTGGGGGTTCCCCCCTCGGTCAGCGCTGTCCCCTCGCTGCCGGCGCCCGTCCCTGCAATGGGGGCATCTCAGTGGGGCCGGGTGGGGGCTCTCCCCTCGGTCAGCGCTGCCCCCTCGCCGCCGGCGCCCGTCCCTGCCTCCCCCCCGGGGTGAGCGCTGCCCCCTCGCCGCCAGCACCCGTCCCTGCAATGGAGGCATCTCAGTGGGGCCGGGTGCGGGTTCCCCCCTCGGTCAGTGCTGCCCCCTCGCCGCCGGCGCCCGTCCCTGCCTCCCCCCCAGGGGCAGCGCTGCCCCCTCGCCGCCGGCGCCCGTCCCTGCAATGGAGGCATCTCAGCGGGGCCGGGTGGGGGCTCTCCCCTCGGTCAGCGCTGCCCCCTCGCCGCCGGCGCCCGTCCCTGCAATGGGGGCATCTCAGCGGGGCCGGGTGGGGGCTCTCCCCACGGGGGCAGCGCTGCCCGTCCCTGCACCTTCCCTTGGGCAGCACTGCTGGCGCCCGTCCCTACACCGGGGGCATCTCAGCGGGGCTGGGCGGGAGCTCTCCCCATAGTCAGCGCTGCTCCCTCGCCACCAGCGCCCGTCCCTGCAATGGGGGCATCTCAGCAGGGCCAGGCACGGGAGGACTGCTGGGCCCCGGGGTAACACCCCCACCTGTTCCTTCCCTGTCAGGCGCGGAAGAGAAGATCCTGGCTGAGTTTCGGGACTCTTGCCCGCACTACGTGCCCCATGATCTGCACCTCCAGGCCATGGTGCGCTCGGCCGGCAAGCTGGTGCTCATTGACAAGCTGCTGCCCAAGCTTAAGGCGGGCGGCCACAAGGTGCTGATCTTCTCGCAGATGGTGCGCTGCCTCGACATCTTGGAGGACTACCTCATCCAGAGGCGGTGAGGGGGTGCTTGCTATTCTAGGGCCTGTGTGTGAACAGACGCTCCTGCCCCCAGCTGTGTGTGTGGCAGGAGGTGGGATCCAGGGGGTGGGACCTTAGCTCTGCTGCAGGGCATACATCAACACAAGCTGGAGCAGGTTGGAAGGGGTGTCACGGGGCCAGTGGTAATGAAGCTGGGGGTGCAGTGGAGCATGGGGTTCCATCACCGTAGGCCCTACGTAAACACAGTGCTGGCCCCTCCCCCGCAGGTACCTGTATGAGCGGATTGACGGACGGGTGCGGGGGAACCTGCGGCAGGCTGCCATTGACCGCTTTAGCAAGCCTGACTCGGACCGCTTTGTCTTCCTACTCTGCACTCGGGCGGGCGGCCTGGGCATCAACCTCACGGCAGCCGACACCTGCATCATCTTCGACTCAGACTGGAACCCCCAGAACGACCTGCAGGTACCGGGACCCCCACACACACAGCACCCCAACCCCTCTACAGCTCCCCTCAGAGCCCCATCCCACCCACTGACACCCGCATCACCTGTGACTTGGATTGGAACCCCCAAAACGACCTGCAGGTACCAGGGACCCTCCCCTGCCCCACACCCTGTCCCCCATTGTGTGCCCCCTCCGAGGGCAGGGTCATGCCCTTCTCTTCCTGTACTCCCTGCAGTGTCGTCCTCTTCTCTCCTGGGCTCCCCCTCCACCGAGCGCCCTCTGGGGTCCCTGAGTGTTCTTACCCCACAACCCTGCCCCATCCCTGAGCATCCTCCGGGCCTGTCCCAGCCCCTGTGCACTTCCCAGGCCCCATGACCACTGTCCCCCAGCTCCTCCCTTTCCCTGCTCTTCAGCGTGCTCAGGGTCCCGCACCCCAGACACCGGCTCCTCCCCCTGCCAAGTGCACCGAGCACCCTGCCGCCCCTCTCTCCCCAGGCGCAGGCCCGCTGCCACCGGATCGGGCAGAGCAAGGCGGTGAAGGTCTATCGCCTCATCACCCGCAACTCCTATGAGCGCGAGATGTTCGACAAGGCCAGCCTCAAGCTGGGCCTGGACAAGGCCGTGCTGCAGTCCATGAGTGGGCGCGAGGGCAGCATCGCTGGGGTGAGAGTGCAGCGGGAGCCCTGGCTTGGCTCTGATCCGCCCCAGGGCAAGGGACTGGTGGGTTCAGGAGGGTTGCGGGGAGGAGGTTGCATGGAGCTGCGATGTTGCAGGCATCCATGTGCTGGGGTGGGAGGGTGGTGGGGAGGAGGTTCGTAGGGGTACTGTGACATTGGGGGTACCCGTGGGCTGAGGTGGTGGCATGACAGGGAGGAGGTTCTGAGGGGTGGGGGTGCTGTGATGTTTCAGGTACCCGTGTGCTGGGGTGGGAGGGTGGTGCGAAGGAGGTTCCTGGGAGTGCTGTGATGTTGTGGGTACCCATGTGAACAGGTTCCTCCCCCCTCCTCCCCAGATCCAGCAGTTCTCCAAGAAGGAGATTGAGGACCTGCTGCGCAAGGGGGCCTATGCTGCCATCATGGAGGAGGACGATGAGGGCTCCAAGTTCTGCGAGGAGGATATTGACCAGATCCTGCTGCGCCGTACGACCACCATCACCATTGAGAGTGAGGGCAAGGGCTCCACTTTCGCTAAGGTATCCCGCCCCCGATTCCCCCGCACAAATACCCTCGGCTACCCCCTGGCTACCTCCAACACCCTCCTCTGGAGAGTGAGTGCAGGGGCTCCCCCTTCACCATGGTCCAGCTCTACCTCCCCACTGCCCTAGGGGGCCATCTCACACCTGCATCCCAGTGGGAGGGACAGAGGGACACACTAAGAGGTCAACCTGTGGGTGGGGAATCGAAGCAGGGAGGGACAAATGGGATAGCTAGACATGTGGGGCATTGTAGCTGGGAGATCCAGAGGGGGCCCCCCACCCACACACACACTACTAACCCCCCGGCTGCCTCCGCCAGGCGAGCTTCGTGGCCTCAGAGAACCGCACAGATATCGCCCTGGACGACCCCAACTTCTGGCAGAAATGGGCCAAGAAAGCAGACCTGGACCTGGACCAGCTCAACAGCAAGGTTGGGGGGAGGAGTGGGCACGAGGGGGCTGGGGAAGTGAAGACATGAGGCGCAGGTGCTGGGGACGTGCCCTCTTCAGCTGTGGGGGGAGGGGATGGGGAGCATTGTGTGGGGAGGTGGAGTTGTGGGGGAGGGCATGTGGGGAAAGTGGGGTTATTAGGGACCCCATCCCCACAGCAGGCTGGGCAGACAGAGAACACAGTCGCCCCAGTAGTGTGGATGAGCATCGGGTCGGAGCCCTACCAGGAGGAGAGGCTGCTTCCCACTGTGCTGTGAGCCCACGCAGCTCCCCACCACTCAATCTCACTCCCATGGGGCACTGGAGCCTCGGGTCAGCAGGTGCCCCGGGCTTCCCTGCGCCCCCCTGAAACTGAACGTGTCCAGAGCCACCTTGGAGAGGTGGGGATGTGTCTGGGCCCTCCTGCTCCCAGGCTGAGCCTAGGTGGCAGGAGGTTATTCCAGCCGGAAGGGTGGGGGGGCGTATCCCAGAGCTGCCCTCCTACAACAGGAGCTGGTTCTGGGGGCTGGGCTGGCAGCTCTCCCTGTGTGCCCCCACCACCCAATCTAGGTGTAACCGTCCCTCCCCTCCCCAGAATAACCTGGTGATCGACACGCCGCGGGTGCGGAAGCAGACCCGGCACTTCAGCACCCTGAAGGACGATGACCTGGTGGAGTTCTCGGACCTGGAGAGCGAGGATGAGGAGCGGCCGCGCTCCAGGCGTCATGACCGCCACCACCCCCTGCACCACTCTTACGGGCGCACCGACTGCTTCCGCGTGGAGAAGCACCTGCTGGTCTACGGGTGAGGAGGGCTAGGAGGGCTTGTCTGGGGGTTCCCAGGGCTGGCAGTGACCCAGCCAGTCCCCCAGGGCTGCAGGTGCTGGTGGGAGAGCTTGGTATGGCCGGGAACACTGAGGGGAGGAGTGTTGGGGCCAGCGCTGACCCGTGCGGCTCCCCACAGCTGGGGCCGCTGGCGGGAGATCCTGTCCCATGGGCGGTTCAAGCGGCGCCTGTCGGAGCGGGACGTGGAGACAATCTGCCGTGCCATCCTGGTCTACTGCCTGCTGCACTACCGAGGCGACGAGAACATCAAGGGTTTCATCTGGGACCTGATCAGCCCCGTTGAGAACGGCAAGGCCAAGGAGCTGCAGAACCACTCGGGTGAGGGTTCCCAGCCCAGCTCCCTCCCTGCCCGCCCGCCTGAGAGAGGAGCCATGGGTGCGACGCCCCGCCAGCTGCCTCCCCAGTCTGACCTCTCTGTCCATCTGTCCGCCAGGCTTGTCGATCCCCGTGCCACGGGGGCGCAAGGGCAAGAAGGTGAAGTCCCAGAGCACGTTCGATGTCCACAAAGCCGAGTGGATCCGCAAGTACAACCCCGACACACTCTTTCAGGACGAGAGCTACAAGAAGCACCTCAAGCACCAGTGCAACAAGTAAGGGACATAGGCGTCCGGGCTCCCCCAACACATGTGCACTCGCCGCTGGTACAGGGGACTCAGATGTCCGGATCCCCTTCCCAAGACTTTCTTACCACCAGTACAAGTAAGGACCCTAGTGTCCAGGCCCCTTCCCCCCAGCGCGTATGCTCAACACTAGTACAAGTAGGGGTCCCAGGCGTCCAGCTCTCCTTCCCCCTCCCCCCCCCCCATACATGCCACTGGCTCAAGGGACCCAGGCTCCCTCCAACATGCACATGCTTGCCACTGGTACAAGTAGGGGTCCCAGGCGTCCAGCTCTCCTTCCCCCTCCCCCCCCCCCCCCCCCATACATGCCACTGGCTCAAGGGACCCAGGCTCCCTCCAACATGCACACGCTTGCCACTGGTACAAGTAGGGGTCCCAGGCGTCCAGCTCTCCTTCCCCCTCCCCCCCCCCCATACATGCCACTGGCTCAAGGGACCCAGGCTCCCTCCAACATGCACACGCTTGCCACTGGTACAAGTAGGGGACCCAGGTGTCTGGGCTCCCCCAAACACACACACTTACCCCTAGTACAAGTAGGGGAGCCAGGCATCCAGCTCTCGCGCACACCCACCCCACTAGTACAAGGGACCTAGGGGTCCGGGCTGCCCTCCTAGGGCTGGGGATGGGACTCAGGCATCCTGCTGCCCAGCATGGGCTCGGTGCGCTCTCTGATCCCGTGATGTGTCTCTGCCAGGGTGTTGCTGCGAGTGCGGATGCTGTACTACCTGCGCCAGGAGGTGATCGGGGACCAGGCCAGCAAGGTGCTGGCTGGTGCTGGTGCGAGGTAATGGACCTTCTGCCCCCCCACACTGTGCTCCACTGCCCCCCCCCCCTCATTGCTGCCTGTTCTGTTTCCCACCCTGTCCCTGGGACCATCCCTGTCTTGTGCCTCTATGTCTGGGCCCGCGTCTCACTTGTTTCTCTGCCCCACTCTCCTCGCAGCGAGATCAACATCTGGTTCCCACTGGTGGAGCAGCTGGAGGTGCCAACCGGCTGGTGGGACGCTGAGGCCGACAAGTCCCTGCTCATTGGGGTCTTCAAGCATGGTGGGTGTAGGGGACTCAGCTCCCCTAGGTTGGCAGCAAGGGGGGTGAGGGGAGTCTCACCTGGGGAGAGGTGACTTGTGCATGTGGTGGGAAGGGAGCGGAAGTTCCAATGTGGCTGGGCCAGGGAAAGCTGTTTCTGGCCCCAGTGTGTGTGTGCCTCCAGAGAGGTGCTGACCCCTGATCTGTGCCCCCTCCCCCCAGGCTATGAGAAATACAACACCATGCGAGCTGACCCCGCCCTCTGCTTCCTGGAGAAGGCTGGGCGCCCCGATGACAAGGCCATTGCTGCGGAGCACCGCCTGGATGTGGGGGAGGGGTGAGTGATTGTCAAGCGGGTGGGGCCTAGGTACGGGGTAGGGGTTGGGGTGAATGACTGTTTAGGGGCTAGGATGCAGCCTGGCCACAGGAGTGGGGGCAGGGCCTGGGGATGGGGGGGGTCCTGGCCACAGGGGCAGGTCCTGGCCACAGGGGTGGGGTGAGTGACTGTCTGGTGGGGGGCGGGCATAGGGGTGGGGGCGTGAGTGGTGGCCATCAGGGCGGGGCCTGGGTAACCTGTCCCGAGGGGCATGCCTGTGATGACTCGCCATGCTAATACCGACCCCCCAGCAGCACTTGGCTCTGCCCTGGGGGGGAATGAGTTAAACTTGCTCCTCATGGAGTTCTGAGGCACCAGCCCCCCAGGGGCTGTGGAGGGGGCCCAGCTGGGGGCAGTTCCTGACGGTCACTAACCCCTCCCTTCCCATGGGCCTCAGGGCGGAGTTTGACAAAGACTGCGAGGACCCTGAATACAAACCGCTGTCTGGGCCAGCCAAGGAGCAGGATGACGAGGTGAGAGCTTCTCCTGGCCACCCCCTCACCCTAGGGTCCCCCCTGCCTCCTACTCTCCATGGCATTCCACCTTGTCCCGCTCTGCCCCCAGGTCTGTCTCCACACTGGGTTCCCCAGATCCCGTGCTCCCCAGCCCCCCATTGGCTCCTGGAAGCATCTGTTCCTGTCTGAGGCAGGCAGCAAGCTGTGTATCGGGCATGGGGTGCGTGAAATGGCTGGGGGGCACAATACTCTCAGTCCTTACTGTGTCTCCCCTTCCCCACCCTCAGGGCGATCCCCTGATGCTGCTGGATGAGGAGATCTCGGTGGTGGATGGGGATGAAGGTAAGGGGGTGGGGGAGAGGGTGGCAGGAGCACAGAAGGGGTTAAGGCAGGCACTGTCCCTTAGCGTGCAGGCTGGGGGTGGGTGGGAGGGTTTGGGGTGCAGGATCTGCGTGCACTGGGCGGCTCTGACCCTGTTGTCCCCCTGCAGATCAGCTGAGGGTTTGGGGTGCAGGGTCTGTGTGCACTGGGGGGGCTCTGACCCCTGTTGTCCCCCTGCAGGCCAGCTGGGGGGTTGGGTTGCAGGGTCTGCGCACTCGGGGGCTCTGACCCCTGGTTTCCCCATGCAGGGCAGCCGGAGGTTTGGGGTGCAGGGTCTGCGTGCACTGGGGGGCTCTGATCCCTGTTGTCCCCCTGCAGGCCAGCCGGCCCAGCCTGGGCACCTGTTCTGGCCACCAGGCTCGGTGCTCACAGCCCGCCTGCGGCGCCTCATCACTGCCTGCCAGCGCAGCTACAAGCAGGAGCAGCTGAAGATGGAGGCTGCAGAGCGTGGGGACCGGCGGCGCCGTCGCTGCGAGGCAGCCTGCAAGCTCAAGGAGATGGTGCGCCGGGAGAAGCAGCAGCGGTGAGGCTGGGCAAGGTGCAGCCAAAGGGGGGAGGGGGGGCCCCACCCTGTTCCGGGGGGTGCTCTGGAGGTGTGCAGACGGGACACGCACCCTGCAGCCACCACAGGTCTCTGGGATGTGAGGGCCTGGTTCTGGGATCTGGAGCAAGCAGGGTAGGCCTGGGGCAGAGGTGCATCTTCCCAGGGACTGGCTCAGGTCCACGGGCCCGCTGAGGCTCTCCTGTTCCCCACCCCCAGGTGGACGCGTCGGGAGCAGTCTGATTTCTACCGCGTGGTGTCCAGTTTCGGGGTGGAGTACGACCCTGACACGCTGCACTTCCACTGGGGCCGCTTTCGGGCGCTGGCCCGGCTCGACCGCAAGACAGACGAAAGCCTCACCAAGTATTTCCATGGGTTTGTGGCCATGTGCCGGCAGGTGTGCCGGCTGCCCCCAGCCGCCAGCGATGGTGAGTGCCTGTCTATTTATGTGCCGGCTGCCCCGGCCACCAGCGATGGTGAGTGACTGTCTGTTTCTGTGCCGGCTGCCCCTGGCTGCCAGCAGCCCTGAGTGGGCATGTACATGCCAGAGAGAGTGAGGATAGGGGAATGTTGGGGGGGCTGTGCTCCCAAAGTCTCTGACACCTCCCCCCCTTCCCCCCATCTCTCCTTGTAGAGTCCCCAGACCCCACGCTGTTCATTGAGCCCATCTCAGAGGAGCGGGCCTCCAGGACGTTGTATCGCGTGGACCTGCTGCGCCGGCTGCGGGAGCAGGTCCTGTGCCACCCGCTGCTGCAGGAGCGCCTGGCCCTGTGCCAGCCACCGGGCCCTGAGCTGCCCACCTGGTGGGAGTGCGGGCGGCACGACGGGGAGCTGCTACAGGGGGCGGCACGCCATGGGCTGAGCCAGACTGACGACACCATTATGCAGGACCCCGACTTCTCCTTCCTGGCTGCCCGCCTCAGCTACCTGCATGGCCGGGCCGGGACACCTCAACCCCCTGCAGGGGGTGCTGGAGCCGCCACCACCTCCCCCCTGTCTCCCACGCCCGAGATGCCGGCCCCGCTGCTGCCTGTGCTTCTCTCCAAGCCGGACTCGGCTGACGACTCGGACTCGGAGCTCGACCTGGGGAAGCTCTCGCCCTCCACGTCCGGGTCGTCATCGTCCTGCTCTGAGGACAGCGATGACGAGAGGGGTGAGTGTGGGATCCCCTGTACCCCTCCCCTTGGGGTCCCACCCCATCCCCTCTGGGTCACCCATACCCTCCCTGAGCCAGGGATCCACCCCTGCCCTCCACATCCGGGTCGTCGTCCTGGTCTGAGGACAGCATGGAGTGTGGGACCCCCATACCTCCTCCCTGTACGCAGACTGAGCTAAGGGTCTCCCTGAGCCAGCTCTGACTGCAGACGAGGGTGATTGACCTAACCCCATAAGCCAGGTTCCCCCCTCCACAGCCTGTTCCAGTGACCATGATGAGAAGTGGGGGTACCCTCCTGGGCTGCCTCCAGAAGCCCTTAAAGACCTATGGAGCCAGGAATTCTCTTCCCCCACCCCTACCCCCTTTGATATCAAAGTGTCCCCCTCTGGAGCGCAGGGATGTCCCCTGGCCTGAGGGACAAGCCCCTGGGGGGGTGGGGCAGGTCCATCTGTGGCGGCAGGTCAGTCTGTCTCTGCGTCATCCTTGCCCTTGTCTCTCTCTCTCCACAGGCAGGGCAGCTTGCAGGATGGGTGCTGGCCTTGGGAAGCAGGAGGCCTCCGTCTCTCTGCGGCGGGGGCGGGAGGTGTCTCTCACCATCCTCTGTGTCCCCCCACCCTCACCCCCTAGGCACGATGCCCTGTATCAGGAGTTGCCCATGGGGTGGGATGTCTGTCTCTCACCATCCCCCTGGCATGGTGCCCTGTCTGGGGAGATGTCCGTAGGGGGCTGGGTGTCTGTCTCATCATCCCCAGGCACAATGCCCTCGGGTGGGGGGGAGGTGTCTGTCTCACCACTCCCCAGGCATGGTGCCCTGCGGGGGCAGCTGTCTTTGGGGGGGTGGGGTGTCTGTCTCACCACCACCCCCCTTCACCACCCTCAGGCACCATGCCATGCAGGGGGAAGCTGTCCGAGGAGGAGGAGGAGTCCCTGCTCTCCCTGCCCACCTCCCAAGAGGGTGACTCTCCACAGCCCACTGCCCCGGAGCTGCTGCTACAGGAGCGGCAGCGTGCCCACGAGTGGCCCAAGGTACTGCTCCCTTGCAGTGGGGGGGAGACACAAACCCAGCCCCGATCATCTGGGGAGCAGGGCGGGGCCATTGGGGGGTAGGGGGTAGGTTCTGTTGGGGAGTGTGAAGTGGTCATGGTTACATGGCAGGTTTCGATGGGGTGGTTGCTGTGGTTATATGGCAGGTTTCGATGGGGTGGCTGGCATGGTTCTGCGGGGGAATGAGGTGGTTGCCATGGCTATGTAGCTGGTTGTAATGGGGTGGTTGCCATGGTGACACTGACACCCCTGTTTCCCCCAGGACCGGGTGCTTATTAACCGCATCGACCTGGTGTGCCAGGCTGTGCTGTCAGGGAAGTGGCCCTCAAGTCAGCGCACCCAGGAGCCCTGTGGGGGCCCGGGGGGAGACGTTGCCCCGCGGCTGCCAGGTGACTATGCCAGCTCGCCTGCTCCCCATGCCTGCCCCCAGGAGGAAGCACCAGCCCTGTACACTCGGCTCCGGCACAGCCCCGAGGAGAAGGAGTTCACTGTGCAGATCAAAGACGTAAGTGGGGGGTGAGGACTATGGGAGGGTGTGGGGGCCCCTGTCCCATGGGATGGGGGCAGAGTCCCATAACTCACCATGCTAATACCAGGCAGGGCATGGGGGATGTCTATCCAGAGGTGGTGCCTGTGATGACTTGCCATGCTAATACCGACACCTCCCTGGCAGTGCATGTGGCTCTGCCCTGGGGAGGAATGAGTTAAACTCGCTTCTTATGGAGACCTGAGGTGCCTGCTCCCCTGTGGGTCTGGGGCAGTCGGGGGGGGGGGGGTCACCCTGGGGTAGCATTGGGCCCCATTTCCCAGTGCTCATGCTGACCCTGTGTCTTCCCCAGGAGGAGGGGATCAAGTTGACGTTCCAGAAGCATAAGCTGATCCCCAATGGCGCTCTACATGAGCGGCACCCACACCCGCTGGGCCACAAGAAGAGCAGCAAGAAGCTGGTGGAGGTGAGGGGATGGGGGAGAGTATTGGAGGAGGTGGGGCTGCGGGGGGTTTCTGAGTCCAGCGAGAGCTGCAGAGCCTAGGAGGGCTGTGGGGGGTTGTATGCGCAGGGGTTTCTGCGTTCGTGGAAGCTGCAGTGCCTGAGGGAGGGTCTCTCTCCTGACTGGGGGGGTCTCTCTGCCCCAGCTGGAGCTGCAGTACCTGGGGAGGTGGGATGGCTGGGGGGGCTCTGTGAGGTCTCGCTCTCCTGACTGGGAGTCTCTCTGCCCCAGCTGGAGCTGCAGTGCTTGGAAGGGCTGCGGGGCCCTGACATTGATCTGGAGGCACGGATCCCAGTGGTGCACAAGGCGAATGGGACATTGCTGGTGGGGGAGGCGGCCCCACGCCGAGCTGATCTGGAGGCCTGGCTGCATGCACACCCTGACTTTGCCATTGACCCCCGCTTCCTGGCTGTGAGTGTCACCCCATCCCTCCCTTCAGTCAGGGCCATGCCGGAGAGCCTGGAGCCCTCAGGCCCCAGCTTCCTGCCCTCCTGCCTCTTCACCCTGGGCTCCTGCTCTCCAATGTCAGACTGGAGACAGGAGAGAAATAGGCTTTGGACACGGGGACACATACACACCCGCCTGTCTCTCCCTCCCTGGTGCTGCTTCCCCCATGTGATCCTCCAGAACTGCCCCCTCCCACCCTGTGGCTCTGCCTCACTCCCAGAGACACAACTGCTCCCTGAATACACTGCGGCCAGGAGTGTTCAGTGGGCCCAGGCCCCAGTGAAATGGGTGGGGGGATGGGCTTTGTTGGGCCCCAAATGGAGGGAGGCTCTGATAGCTGCTGCGCCCTGGTGGCATGGGGCAGATGCTCTGCCTGGGGAAGCGGAAACAGGGCTGAGTAACCAGGTGTCACTTTCTCTTGCCCCGATCCCTGTGTCATTCCCCGTTCCTACCCCCCAGTACATGGAGGATCGGCGCAAGTGGCACCGGTGTAAAAAGACCGGCACAGTGGAGCTGAGCTGCCTGCCAGGGTTGGAGCGGGGCCCGGGGGCCAGTGGCTCCCACAATGGCAAGAAGGTGAGAGGCATGTGCTAACCCCTCCCTGTCCACCCCCTTCCATCTCACCCAGGGCTCACCTCCCCCCTCCCATTGTTCTACCCCCCGCCTTTACCCTTCACCTTCATGAAGCTTGTTCTAAGCCCCTGCAAGGGCAGGGCCCAGAGGCTGGGTCCCCGTCTGCCCAGACTCTCCTTGGGTTTCATCCCCCAGATCCCCCTAGTCATAGAGATCCCCCTCACTAACTGCTGGGCTAGCAGGGGAGGAAGGGAGCCCCACTATCCCTGCTGGGGGTAGGCTAGACCCATAGCAGTACTGGGTACTGGGGGGGGAAGCCTTGCAGCACTAATTCCTCCCCATCTCTCTCCCTGCCCAGGGCTTCGTGACTGACCCTGTGATGAGCCGGCTGTTGCCAGGTCCGTTGGAATCTGAGGGGGGCCTGAAACAGCCACGGGGTCGCCGGGCTGGTGTGGAGCTGTCCAAGATGGTATCCCTGATGGGCGGGGCCGGGCGGAGCCAGCTAGGGGCTATAGGGCCCCTGTCTTTACACGGCCCCTTCCAACCTGGACCAACCCCTGGCTCTTCCCTTCCCTACATACCCTTCCCTACAGCCTCCTCCTCTGGCTCCCTGCTGCACCCGGGGTTGGGCCACGGCAGCTATCCCCCAGGCCCACACATGCACCTGGGCTCCCTGGGGCACCCGCAGCCTGATGAGGAAGAAGAGGATGAGGAGGATGAGCTGGATGACTTGTCTCAGGGCTACGCCAGTTCAGAACAGGACTTCTCTCTGCTCGATGACCCTATGATGCCTGCCAACTCGGACTCCAGTGATGGTGCTAATGATGGAGGCGACTGAGCTGAACAGACAGAAGGGGGTACTGGAACTCATTGACTGGGTGGGGGATGGCTGGAGCGACCCTCTTGTGGGCCCTCAGCATCCATCAATCCTCTTCCCCTGCTGGGGGTCAGGGTAGAGAGTGGGGGGACTCTGCCCTGACCTAGGGTGATGGGAATGGGCACAGATCCTGTCCTGGGGCAGGGGAGCTTCCCTGGGACAGAAGTATGTGGGCTTGGCCAGTAAAACTGCACCCCAGCATGAGGCACCAGCTGGGGTCACCTCCCAACCTGCAGCATTATCTGCCAGCGTGCATCCCTGCTCCTTACTTGGCCTTCAGGGGGTGGCAGCCCCTATCCTCAGCCCCAGTGGTGAAGGGCCCAATGCTGTATTGTATGGGGGGGAGGGGGGCCTATATTTATATAAATATGTAATATGTCTTGTGTAATATGACGGGGTGGGGAGGGACTGCTGTGGTGGGGCCGGGACCCTGTGGGGGCTGCCCTGGGGCTGGAGCAGGTGAGGGGGAAGGGTGGGGGTGGGGCAGGTTGGGTTAGCGCTTCCTGTAGTTGGATTTTTTTTTCTAATAAAAGAAACAAAATGTGCAAAAAAACCCCCAGCGTGGCCCGAGCCCCTGGTGTACGCGGTGGGCACGGAGGGACTGGAGGCGCCCTGGCGAGGCTGGGGCAGAGGGAGCTGCTGGGCAGCGGGACCCCTGGGCTGGATGCTCCTGGCTCTGAAATGGGACTTTGTGTCCAGCCCCCTCCCGCCAGCCGCACCTTTCACTGAGGGGCCCAACCGGCCAGGGGAGGGGCGGGGGGCGCGGGCAGGCCTCGGGCCTGCCCCCCATCCGGGCATAGTCTGCCCCTCCCTGGAGCCGCAGCCTGGCCAGCTTTCCGCTCCTGGCCTCCTCCAGGGCAACCTGCCCTGGGCTGGGAGACCCCTGCCCCGGCCCAAGGGGCCCCCTGCCCTTCTCCCTCCCCCCATCCGCCGCTGGGCCCAAGGGGCCCCCTGCCCCGCTCCCTCCCCCCCATCTGCCGCCGGGCCCAAGGGGCCCCCTGCCCTTCTCCCTCCCCCCATCCGCCGCCGGGCCCAAGGGGCCCCCTGCCCTTCTCCCTCCCCCCATCCGCCGCCGGGCCCAAGGGGCCCCCTGCCCCGCTCCCTCCCCCCATCCGCCGCCGGGCCCAAGGGGCCCCCTGCCCTTCTCCCTCCCCCCATCCGCCGCCGGGCCCAAGGGGCCCCCTGCCCCGCTCCCTCCCCCCATCCGCCGCCGGGTCCAAGGGGCCCCCTGCCCCGCTCCCTCCCCCCATCCGCCGCCGGGCCCAAGGGGCCCCCTGCCCCGCTCCCTCCCCCCATCCGCCGCCGGGCCCAAGGGGCCCCCTGCCCCGCTCCCTCCCCCCATCCGCCGCCGGGCCCAAGGGGCCCCCTGCCCCGCTCCCTCCCCCCATCCGCCGCCGGGCCCAAGGGGCCCCCTGCCCCGCTCCCTTCCCCCATCCGCCGCCGGGCCCAAGGGGACCCCTGCCCCGCTCCCTCCCCCCATCCGCCGCCGGGCCCAAGGGGCCCCCTGCCCCGCTCCCTCCCCCCATCCGCCGCCGGGCCCAAGGGGCCCCCTGCCCCGCTCCCTCCCCCCATCCGCCGCCGGGCCCAAGGGGCCCCCTGCCCCGCTCCCTCCCCCCATCCGCCGCCGGGCCCAAGGGGCCCCCTGCCCCGCTCCCTCCCCCCATCCGCCGCCGGGTCCAAGGGGCCCCCTGCCCTTCTCCCTCCCCCCATCCGCCGCCGGGCCCAAGGGGCCCCCTGCCCCGCTCCCTCCCCCCATCCGCCGCCGGGCCCAAGGGGCCCCCTGCCCCGCTCCCTCCCCCCATCCGCCGCCGGGTCCAAGGGGCCCCCTGCCCTTCCCTCTCCCCCCCATAGCTTGGGGGGGGGGGCTGGGCCACTCCCCCCGTGAGCGCGCATTACGTTTCCTGCGGGGGGGGCTCCGCGTGGGAGCCAGGGGGTCACGTGGTCGAGGGCGCGCGGCGGCGTGACCATGTGCTGGGCACGTGGGAAGGGGCGTGTCCAGGATCCCCGCGCGTGGCAGGGTCACGTGCCCGGTGAGCGCCCCGCTGTTGGAGGCCGTTCGCGCGCGGGCGGGGCGTCTCGGGGCCGCGCGGTGGCAGGAGCGGAAAAAAAGCCGCGAAAAAGGCGGGGAGGCCCCGCGGGCGCGAGGCGGCGGCCCGGAAGCGGAAGCGGGTCGCGGGAGGCGGGGCGGTGGAAGGTGCTTCCGGCGGGCGAGGGGCCGCGGCGGGGCCTGGCGCGCGGGGACGAGCCGAGTCGGAGTCTCCATGGCGCTGAGCCTGGACCGCGAGGCCTATTACCGCCGCGTCAAGCGTCTCTATGGCAACTGGCAGGTGCGGCCCGGGCCCCCCTCCCGCGGGACCCCGCCGTGGGGAGACCCCCGGGGCTGCCCAGCCTGAGCGCCCCGGCCAGTGCTCTCCTCCGGCCTGCGCCCCCGGCGGCCGTCGCTGGGGCCCCCTTTCCCTGCCCCCGCCAAGCCCGAGCCCCCGGAGGTGCCCGGGCGCGGCCCCGGAGCCCCTCCCGCCGGCGGGTGCGGGGACTGGCCCCCCCGTTCGCCCCAGCGTCCGCGCGACCCAGCTTCTCCCTCAGCCCCAGGTTGTCCCTAGCCCTGCCCTGCTCTGCCCTCTCCAGCCTGGGAGCAGGGCAGTGGCCCGGGGCGGGGTCGCTGCTCGGGGTCGCCCCAGGGCGCCGTCGTGGGGTGCCGGGTTCTCCTCCCCCACCCAGCGTGGGGCTCTCAGGCGCCCTGGAAAGGTGCCATGTTGCCGTGAGCCCCCCACCCGTGAGGGGATCTGGTGGTGAGGGGTCCCGCTGGCTGCTAGCGGTGCAGTGCCCCGCTCTGAGCTCTGCTGTGCCCCCGCCTGCCCCCCGCCCGCCGTTTATTGCCCGCCTAGCAGCCTCCAAGGCGGAATGGGAGCGCCGTCCTGCTCGGGGCTGCACAGAAGGGGCCTCCCTAAGTCATTTGTGATCTAAGTACAGAGCTGAAGGTGGATGCAGCCACCAGAGCTGTGTTAAGATCAAAGGGTGCACAGGACAAGGGGCTTGGGACTCTGAGGACCTGGGTTCAACTTCCTGCTTTGCCACAGACTCTCTGTGAGAGTTTGGGCCTGTCCCTTAGCCTCCCCATGCTTCAGTTTCCCATCAGTAGAATGCCCTACTCCAGCCCCAAATGCTCCAAAATCATGAGATGGGCCTAAAATGGTGATTTTTTTCTTAAATGAACTTTGATGTCTTGTGTTTTGGTTTTTTTGCTGTTTGGTTTCTAAGTCTTTGGGTAGCATGTGAGTCGCGTTCCCAGGTTTTTCTCTGCTATCTGGAGCCGAGAAATGTGCCATGTGTTTCAGCTTTTCTAACCTGCCTAGGGGATTTGGGTGCCCACTTCTGTTCACGTTGATGGGACTAGGGTGTCCAAATCCCTCAGGTAGCTTAGGCCATCTCTGCCCACGTGAGAGGCTAGGATTTTCAAAGGGAGTTAGGTGCCCAGCAGTCATTGAATTGCAGGTTGGGTACCTAACTCCCTTAGGCTAAAGAGTCTTCGCTGTCCAATTTTGTAGTCAGCTGTTGTCTCCTTTCTCATTCATCTCTGCTAAACACACTTCCTTCCTCATTGCCGGTCTCTGAGCTTCCGCTTCGGTTTCTGCTCTGTCCTGTCTGAGAACCCTCCGGGTTCATATCACAACATTAGGATTGCTCCCTACCCTTTGAAGCCCTGGGCAGCTCCTCTGAGGCTACAGGTCATTGAGAGCCCAGAGAGGTCAAATGAGCCTTTCTGATTAGCATGACATGGTTTGGGGCAGCTAGTGGAGGAGAGACCCAAGCCCTCGCTTCCCTCTGCTTCCCTTGCAGAAGGGAGAGGATGACTATGCCAACGTCGACGCCATCGTGGTCTCGGTGGGGGTGGATGAGGAGATTGTCTATGCCAAGTCCACTGCCCTGCAGGTCAGTAGGAGGGAAATCCGTGGAGGATGCTGCTGAAGCTGGGAATGAGGAAAGCATTGAGCAGAGGGGAGGTTGGGGTAGCACTAGTGGGGGGTGAGGGGAGTCTCTGATGGAGAGCCATGGGGAGGAGTGACTCCTTTCCCTCATGGTTCCCCTTCCTGCAGACGTGGCTCTTTGGCTACGAGCTCACCGACACCATCATGGTTTTCTGCGTGGACAAGATCCTGTTCATGGCCAGCAAGAAGAAGGTGGAGTTCCTGAAGCAGATCGCCAACAGCAAGGGCAGCGAGAACGCCAATGGCGTGCCGACCATCACGCTGCTCGTGCGGGAGAAGGTGAGTGTGTTGGGTGCCGCCTGGCGGTTGTGGGGCACTGCACAGCGGGGTGTCCATACCAGCATGGGGTGGTGCATGCTGAGGGAATGAAGATTTACACTCCAGGCTGGGGGAATGTTGAGGGTGTTGTGCTGCACCCATTGAGAGTTGCAGGAAGGTTCAGCCCATGGGAGTCGGGGGTGGTGGAAGGTTGTGCACACTGGGCTGGGAGGAGGTTGAGGTTGCTGCTTATGGGGCAGTTGAGGAATGTTGGCAGGGTGAAGGGCTGGGGGTAACCAACAGGGACTCTGGTGGTGCAACCTGCCTCCTCCCTAATGCCACTCCCCCGTTTTGGGGGACTAACCCTACCCCTGCTCTCTGCAGAACGAGAGCAACAAGGGGAACTTTGAGAAGATGATTGAGGCACTGAAGGGCAGCAAGAGCGGGAAGCGCATTGGGGTCTTCAGCAAGGACAAGTTCCCCGGGGAGTTCATGAAGAACTGGAATGATTGCCTCAGCAAGGAGGGCTTTGAGAAGGTGAGCTGGGTGGCAGGATGGGTGGAGGGGAGCTCCCTTCCCCCCATCTCTGGCTTTGCAGGCAGATATCAGTGGGGTTGTGGCCTTATGCCAAGGCAGGGATGTGAGGAGCTCTACCTGCTCCCCTCACCCTCTCCCTGTCCCTGGAGCAGGTAGATATCAGCGCAGTCGTGGCCTACACTATCGCAGTGAAGGAGGATGGGGAACTGAACCTGATGCGCAAAGCGGCTGCCATCACCTCTGAGGTCTTTAACAAATTCTTCAAGGAGCGGGTCATGGAGATTGTCGACGCTGACGAGGTGAGAGGGTAGGGAGGCCTTGGGGTGTGGTGGGGTGAGCTGTGGATGGGATGTGGGGGCTGGTAGGGGGTGAGCCGCGGCTTGGAGGTGGCGGCAGGGGGGCTGGTAGGGGTTGAGCTGCAGCTGGGAGGTGACTTGGGCCTGGGATGCTGGCAAATCCTGTGGTCCATCTGGCTGTTCCTACTCGAAGTCTCCATGTGCCCCACAGAAAGTGCGGCACAGCAAGCTGGCAGAATCGGTGGAGAAGGCCATCGAGGAGAAAAAGTACCTGTCAGGGGCTGACCCCTCCACAGTGGAGATGTGCTATCCCCCCATCATCCAGAGCGGCGGCAACTACAACCTCAAGTTCAGTGTCGTCAGGTCAGTGCCTGCAGGGCTCCTAGCCCTCGCACCCAGCCGCCCCACCCCTACCTCTGCTGAGCAGGCAGATGAGGGCCAGGGTCAGGCCTCGCTTCCCCCAGGATCGCCCAATGCTGGAGACTTGTCAGGGAGCTGGTGCTGCTGGTTGGGTTGGGTCGGTCTGTCTGGTCCTGCCTTTTCCAAGATCCAGGGACTCCTGGCTCAGCCCCCAGACACCCCACGCCCAGCCCATAACTAGCGCCTCCCTGAAATCCACCTCTCTTTGTCCATCCACTAGCGACAAGAACCACATGCACTTTGGGGCCATCACCTGCGCCATGGGCATCCGCTACAAATCCTATTGCTCCAACCTGGTGCGCACGCTCATGGTGGACCCGCCCCAGGAGGTGCAGGACAACTACACCTTTCTCCTGCAGTTGCAGGAGGAGCTGCTCAAGGAGCTGCGGCATGGTGAGTAGGGGTGATGCGGGGGTGTGTGCTGGGGAAGTGGGGAGGGGTTCTGCTGCCCTGATGGGAGGAGGGGCAGTGGAGGATGTCGCACTGCCCGGCCCCTGGGGTGTGGGACTGGGATGTGATGCTGCCCTGGCCCAGGTGGGAGGGAAGGGGAGGACATCACGCCACCTAGTGCTCACGCTGAGACTCCCCCAGGCGTGAAGCTGTGCGAGGTCTACGCTGCCGTCATGGATGTGGTGAAGAAGCAGAAACCGGAGCTGCTGAACAAGATCACCAAGAACCTGGGGTAAGAAACCGCCCCCCCAACACCCACTACACAAACCCACACGCACCGCACACCCTGCATCAGCCGCCCTGAGTCTGCTGAGCATGAGCATCCAGAACCTAGGGGAAGAGAACCCTGCTCTGGGTTCCAGCCGCAGCCCAGCCCCCATGTGCCCAGGGCCTGCACAGCTCAGCCTGGCTCAGGGGCGAGGCTCTAGGCTCCTGCTGGAGTGGTGCCTGCAATATCTGCCCAGCCTGGTGTAGGGCAGGGACTGGCGCCGGGTCTATGGGGCAGGGAGCATTGCCAGGGCCAGAGGGTGGCTATGGGTAATGTGACTGCCCCCTGGACTCTTCACAGATTTGCCATGGGCATCGAGTTCAGAGAGGGCTCCCTCGTCATCAACAGCAAGAACCAGCACCGGCTCAAGAAAGGTGAGAGACGCCCCCACACACACACAGATCCCTTCTTGCTGATGCCATCGCATTCCCATGCCCTCAGAGCCAGCTTAGTTATGGGGAGAGACCCCCATTGTCCTCACAGTCAGGTACCCAGTCCCTACACCACCCCCTATGCAGCCCTTGAGGCTCGAAATCTCTTTTCCTGCAGGCGGGAGCCTCCCCTAAAGCATATGCAGGGAGGGGAATCCTGCTCGTGTGTAGCTCCGTGTGCAGCTGCTGCCTGTGCATGTGGACTGGTTGGCGACTGCTGACCTCCCTGCATGTCCCCCGGGCCCTGCCACCCCAGCCTGGGCCTCCCTGAGCGTGTCACCTCCTTTCTCATCTGGCTGGCAGGGATGGTATTCAGCATCAACGTGGGCTTCTCTGACCTGACTAACAAGGAAGGGAAGAAACCAGAGGAGCGAACATACGCACTGTTCGTTGGAGACACCGTGCTGGTGGATGAGGTGGGTGTTGAGGGTTGGGCCGCAAGGTTATTTGGGGAGCACCATGCTGGTGGATGAGGTGTGAGGCGGGGCCAGAGGGTTATTTGGGGGGCACCGTGGGGGTGGGGAGGCACGCAGGGTTATTTGGGGGGCACCATGCTGGTGGATGGGGGGCGTACAGGGTGAGTATTTTATGCTTTTCTGCCCCATGTGCGTTATGGGCTGCCATCTGCTCCCCCCTCTGACTCTCTCTTTGCTCTCCAAGGACGGCCCGGCCACCATTCTCACTTCTGTTAAGAAAAAGGTCAAAAACGTTGGCATCTTCCTCAAGGTGAGGTTTGGGGTGCGGGAGAGGTGGGGGGAAGGCAGACTCGATATCAGAGCAGGGCATGCCGGGGCTCCCATGCTTCGGGGGCAGGGAGTTCTGCGTGGAGGAGGGGATGACAGAAGGTCCTCAAGGTGCTGGGTGGGGGTGGGCCTGGGAGATGTTGTGGGGCAAAGTGGCAACATTTCATAGATTTGTAGGTTCCCAAGGCAGAAGGGACCATTACGACCCTCTGGTCTGACGTTCTGCAGAATGCAAGCCAGCGAATGACCCCAGCGTAAATCCTAGCACATCCCTTCCAGTGTGGTGGAGGATGAAGGGTGCAAGGAAACGTGGGGGCAGAGGTGTAAAGGGTGGGGGGACCAGCTCTGACCATTCTGTCCATCTCCCACAGAATGAAGATGAGGAGGAGGAAGAGGAGGAGAAAGACGAGGCTGAAGACCTGCTGGGGCGCAGCTCCCGAGCAGCAGCTCTGCTGACGGAGCGGACGCGGGTGCGGTTCCTCCTGCCATGGGGAGCTGGCCAGGGCTGGTTGGGCTCCAGAGCCTGCGTGGGACACCGGCAGGGGTCCCTGCAGCTCAGAAGGGGCTGGGGGAGCTAATTTCCCCACAAGGGAGGGGCTGGGGGCCATGCTCCTATGGGACTGGGGCTGAGTGGTCCCTGTGGCTGCGGAGCTGGCTCAGGGGCAGGGTGGTGGCTGGGCTGCTGAGCTGGGGTCTGGGTCTGGGCCTCACTCGCATTCCTGCTACCCCCAGAATGAGCTGACGGCGGAGGAGAAGCGTCGAGCCCACCAGAAGGAGCTGGCCATGCAGCTCAACGAGGAGGCCAAGCGGCGGCTGACGGAGCAGAAGGGCGAGCAGCAGATCCAGAAGTGAGTGGAAGGGGAACTTGGGGGTGAGAGCAGATCTAGGAGTGAGTGGGGAGATGGGGGGGCAGGGAGGGGAGTGACTCTAGAAGTGAGTGGGAGGAGAGCCTGGGGGTGGGGTGAGCAGATCCAGAAGTGGGTTGTGGGGGAGTGGATCCAGAAGTGGAGCAGGCCTCAGGGTTGCTACCTGTCACTCTGTGTGTATGTATGTATGGAGGGCCTGGTTTGGAGCTGTATCTGTGGGTGATCTGGGGTTCCGTGGAAGTGTGGTGCCGGAGAAGGAGCGCTGTGCCGTTTTTCGGGGGGAAGCTGTGCATGCTTGCTGGATATCTGGGGGCCCTAGAGGCTGTGCCGTGTTTCGGAGGGAGGCTGTGTGTGCCTGCTGGATATCTGGGGGCCTGGGGACTGTGCTGTGTTTTGGAGGGCGGCTGTGCCTGCCTGCTGGATATTTGGAGGCTCCGGGGGGCTGTGCTGTTTCATCTTCCCCCACCCCACCCAGGGCCCGCAAATCGAACATCTCCTACAAGAACCCATCGTTGATGCCCAAGGAGCCACACATCCGGGAGATGAAGATCTACATTGACAAGAAATACGAGACTGTCATCATGCCAGTCTTTGGCATTGCCACACCCTTCCACATCGCCACCATCAAGGTATGGGGGGCTGCGTAATGGGGAGCCTGCATGCTTCTGCGTGGCCACTGTCAGGCCGGGAAGGTGACTCCTCAGCCAATAAGACAGGGAGGGGGTTAGGGAACCTGTTGGGTTGAGGGTTGTGTTGGTTCTTCAGCTCGAAGGAAAGTGGGGGCCGTTTCCCCCAGAGGCCCTGCCTCTAGGGGCCATGCAGGCAGGAGCCCTGGGGAATGGGGGGGTTACAGGCAGGAGCTCTGGGGAGTGGAGCTGGGGGGGGCGGTTGCCGGCGGGAACCCTGGGGAATGGAGCTGGGGGGTGAGGGGAAGGGTGCTTACAGGTGGGAGCCGGGGTACAGAAAAGTCACCAGCCGCATTCAGGGCGCACAGTCTGACTGACCCCCCGACCTCCCTGTGGTGCAGAACATCAGCATGTCAGTGGAGGGTGACTACACCTACTTGCGCATCAATTTCTACTGCCCAGGCAGTGCCCTGGGGCGCAACGAGGGCAACATCTTCCCCAACCCCGAGGCCACCTTCGTCAAGGAAATGTGAGTGCCCCCTTCCGCCGCCCCCCACCCTCTGCCCACTGCTTGGACGACCTTCCCCAACCGCTCCCCTACAGCCCCCTCGCGCCCCAGGCTGGGCTGGGACTCAGGACTCCTGGCTCTGGCATAGTCTGGCTGTGTGACCTGGGCTCTTGGCCTCTGTACATGGCGGAGCTTGACAGCCTGCTGTATGGGGCAGCGGGGAGACTAGGCACCAACTTCCTGTGGGGGCTGGGCACCCAAGTGCCCCATGGGCTGTGTGGGGCAGGGGCTGCATACATGCAGTGCTGTTATGGCCAGTAACCGCTTACCGCACCTCCCCCAGCACGTATCGTGCCTCCAACATGAAAACGCCGGGTGAGCAGACCGTGCCAGCCCTCAACCTGCAGAACGCCTTCCGCATTATCAAGGAGGTGCAGAAACGCTACAAGACCCGGGAGGCAGAGGAGAAGGAGAAGGAGGTGAGCCAGGAGCGGAGAGCCCCTGGGAGCCTGGGAAAAGTTGACCCCGTATCCTGGTCTCAGGCAGAGACGCTAACACACGGCGGGCTCTGTGCTCCGCGGGATCTCACTTCCTGGCTCTCATCATCTCTCTCTAGGGCATTGTCAAGCAAGACTCGCTCATCATTAACCTGAACCGGAGCAACCCCAAGCTAAAGGACCTGTACATCCGGCCCAACATCGCCCAGAAGAGGATGCAAGGCTCACTAGAGGCCCACGTCAATGGTAAGGGCCCCTTCCCCCAGCCCGCTCGGCTCCCAGCCCCAGTCCAGGGACAGCCTCCTCCTAGTTGCGCTCCAGCCCAAGGGTCCCCTCTCACTGTCTGTCTCTTGGGCAGGTTTCCGCTTCACCTCCGTGCGGGGAGACAAGGTCGACATTCTGTACAACAACATCAAACACGCGCTGTTCCAGCCCTGTGACGGGGAGATGATCATCGTGCTGCACTTCCACCTCAAGGTAGGGCCCCTGTGCCCCCAGGAACCATCTCCGGGCCTGATCTTGCCCTGTTCTGTGCGGGGCTGGGGAGGACTCTTGCAGGGTTTGACCCGGGGGCTGGTGTGGGGTGTGAGAGACACAATGGAGCCTTCATGCCCCCCTCCACTCCCCCAGAATGCTATCATGTTTGGGAAGAAGCGGCACACGGATGTGCAGTTCTACACCGAGGTGGGCGAGATCACCACAGACCTGGGCAAGCACCAGCACATGCATGACCGCGACGACCTCTACGCTGAGCAGGTGAGATGTGGGGCAGGGGTAGGCTGCAGTGGAGGGGCAGCCTCCAGGCTGACCTTGCTGCCCCTGCAGATTGAGTGCGAGATGAGAGGGGACTGGGCTGAGGGGGTCTCTGTCCTTAGGAGGCTGTGCTGACCCTGCAGATGGAGAGTGAGGGGTTACGTTAGGGGGCTCCTATCCCCAGGAGACAGGCTGTTGTCCCTGTGCCCCATGCAGATGGAGCGTGAGGGTAGGTGGGGGGCTCAGAAGGGAGGGAATCTCCCTGAGAGCCTGGCTGATGTCCCTGTGCCCCATGCAGATGGAGCGCGAAATGAGGCACAAGCTGAAAACGGCCTTTAAGAATTTCATCGAGAAGGTGGAGGCTCTGACCAAGGAGGAGCTGGAGTTCGAGGTGCCCTTTCGGGACCTAGGGTAAGGGGGTGAACTAGGGCATCAAGGTGCCCTTCTGGCACTCCTAGGGATGGGGGGAGCAGGGGCATGGAGGTCCCCTTCTGGGACCTTTGTGGGGGAGCAGGAGTGTGGAGGGTGCCCTTCCGGGATCTTTGGGGGCGTGGAGGGTGCCTTCTGGGACCTGGGGATTTGTGGCCCTGGACCCCGTGGGCACAGTCTGACACAAGATGCCCACCAGGGGTTCAGTCTGGCCCCTCCCCCACCACTCTGGGTCTGTGGCTCTCACTGACCTCGCTCGCTTTGCTCTCTCTGGCAGGTTCAATGGCGCCCCCTACAGAAGCACCTGCCTGCTCCAGCCGACCAGCAGTGCCCTGGTGAATTGCACTGAGTGGGTGAGTGTCTGTGGGGGACCTGTTCATGCCCCCACCCCAGTCTCTGCCCGGCTCAGGACCTGGCACAAACCTGTGTCCCAAGGGACCTGCCTGGGTGCTTATGGGGGTGGGCGGAGCTCAGGGCGAGCACCGGCACTGTAGGGTGGGAAGGGACTTGGGGGTGCAGCTCTGTCCCCTGTGACTACTGGCCTCATTGGCAGGGGGTCTCTGTCCCAGGGTTGGTGAGGGGGTGTCTCCATCCTGGGCCTGACCCCACCCCTCCCCTGCAGCCTCCGTTCGTGGTGACATTGGATGAGGTGGAGCTCATTCACTTTGAGCGAGTCCAGTTCCACCTGAAGAACTTTGACATGGTCATTGTCTACAAGGACTACAGTAAGAAAGTGACCATGATCAATGCCATCCCCGTGGCCTCCCTCGACCCCATCAAGGAGTGGCTCAAGTGAGTGACACCCCCCCCATCCTCCTCCCTGATACCTGCCTCATCAGGATCCTGATCCACACCATACCCACCAATTCCAGCAACTGGGGGGGTCTCCACTGAGGAATGATGCCCCCTGACCCCTCCACTGAGACCTACTTCACCAGGATCCCGATCCCCCAGCTCCCAGCCTCCTCACTGTACCCACCAACGCCATCAACTGGGGGGTCCCCACCAAGGATTGTCCCCCTTCCCCCCCCCCCCCCCCAGACGCCTCTCCTGGTGCCTACCCCACACACACCAGGACTCTGATCTCCCCCCCCCCCCCCCCCCCCGAGTGGAATGATTTAAATCAAGGGACTTTAAATCACCAGTTTTTAATCATGATTTAAATCTATTTTAATCGTGTTTTGCATTCGTACTTTTTCGGGGGGGTTTTCCCCTAAAGAAAGGTTGATTCTCATTGGCTGGTAACAATTAAAACAAGTTGATCTGCAACTGAATACAGCCTTTATGCTACATTTAGTTCTTTTTGCTACCCAGGAGGACATGCTATCTATATCTATACACAGTTATTTCAGCAATGATAGCAGTTTACAGTTCATTCAGATTCTTAATTTTACATTTTTTATTCTGTTAGAAAATGGTGAATGATCCATATCTTGATGATGATTTTTTACTTCTGGTTTGTGCCAAGCTCTGTTTGGATTGAAATTCAAATCCAATTCAAAAATGCACAAAACCATTGTAAAATGCTTTTTTATTCGTTAAATAAACTGTCTTAATGTGCTGGATACATGCCAAAAAAGTATATCAAAGTTTATCTAAACATGTTTTGCATTTTACAACCAATTAAGCAAAGGAAGCTTTTCCAATTCCCAATAGGTTTTTCAATTTTGAAAACTAGTCATTGAACTGAACTTGGAACGCACGGAAATGAAGACAATATTCTCTCTGCACTTGCAGAGGAAGCTATTTCTATTAAAAGCTTGTTAGGCCTTCAACAAACTCTGGTTCCAAATGCTTGGCCAGCTACTTCCACCAATTCAGTGGTTTAACTTTCCTTAAAAGTTGGTAGCAAATATTTACTGATAAAAATATTTAAATTTAATGTAAATAGATTATAGCAAGTTTAGGTCTTAACATAGGTTGTCATAATTTTAAATAGCTTTATTTTTTTTAAAAAGTAAACCTGTTTAGTTTTATATAAAGTAAATCCTATTTAGATAAAAAATCTGATTTTATTTATTTTAAATCATCAATTTTTATCCACTCTGGAGCCTCCTGATACAATTCCCCCCCCAGTCCCAGTACCCTCATCCACTGGGACCCAATACTGATCTCTCCTTTCTCCCTAGCTCTTGTGACCTGAAGTACACGGAGGGGGTGCAGTCCCTCAACTGGACCAAAATCATGAAGACGATTGTGGATGACCCTGAGGGCTTCTTCGAGCAGGGGGGTTGGTCGTTCCTGGAGCCCGAGGGAGAGGTATGGGGGGGACTGGACTCTGACTCCCCTGGAGGAGGGGGGAGCTCTGTCTCCCAAGGGGGAAGGGCCCCTGCAAAGGGATGGTGGTTGGGGGGATTACTTAGATTTCCTCTGGACACCCTGGTATCTGAGCCCAATGAACATTAATTAATTTGATCTCACTCCCACTTCTTTCTGCCCCCCATGACCTATGGGAATCACTGAAGATCACCCAGTGAATCAGTGACAACTGGGGATAGAACCCAGGAGTCCTGATTCCTGGCTGCGATCTCTCACCAGGGCAGTGATGCCGAGGTTGGGGAGTCAGAGTCGGAGATTGAGGATGAGACATTTAACCCCTCGGAGGATGAGTATGAGGAGGAGGAAGAGGACAGTGATGAAGATTACTCCTCTGAGGCTGAGGAATCAGGTGAGGAGGCCCCTGCAGCTTAGGCTGGGGGTGGAAGGGTTCTTGGCACCAAGCCTCTGTGCTGGGGGTCTAACCCTGAGGGGTCACCTGGCAGAGTACACCCTGCTGGCAGCAGGAGTCACCCCTACCCCCTTCTCCTGGGAGCCCTCCCTTATCCTCCACACACTGCCTGCTCTGTCCTGCCTCATTTCCCCCTCCCACCTGTGCTCCCATTCTGAGGGGTGGGGTGAGGTGAGGTGGGATTAGGCCCCTTGTTCCATTACAGGGGGATGGTTCCCTCCATTGGACAGAGGGTTGAGCTGTGGGGTGGCGCTGTGCACAGGGCCATCCTCTGAGCTCCTGTCTCCATTTGCAGATTACTCCAAGGAATCCATGGGCAGCGAGGAGGAGAGTGGGAAGGACTGGGACGAGCTGGAGGAGGAGGCCAGGAAAGGTGAGTGCCAGCCCTTGGGACATTTCCCAAATGCACACAGGAGCCATGGGATCTGGGTTTCCTTGTGACACCCTGTTCACTCTGACCCCTAATGGTTATGGGGGAGGGGACAGAGCCCTGCACCTCCTGTTGCCTTGCAGTAGGACAGGAGAGCTGGTAGTGGAGGGTGTTGGTGGGGATAGGTACCAGCCTCTCACCCGCTCCAGCAGTTTGGTGGGTTACACAACCATGCCCTGACCCCCATCCTACTCCCCTAGCGGACCGGGAGAGCCGGTACGAGGAAGAGGAGGAGCAAAGCCGCAGCCTCAGCAGGAAGAGGAAGGGCCCAGCCCACAGTTCCAGCCGCCGCAGTTCCCACAGCCGCAGCCCAGGCCGCAGCTCGGGGCCCCCCAAGAAGAAGAGGAAGTAGGCAGTGAACTCTGACCCTCCCCAGCAGCGAAGCCTGGGGCACCAGACCCTGCTCAACAGCCAATCCCAGGGTGGGGGGGGGCACCATGCCCCACCCACAAACTTTTGTCTTTTCCTGTTTTCAATTTTCCCTGTTTTTGTTTCTTGAGTTTTTCTGGCCATTTGTACGGACCAATCAGCTGTGAGAATTCCAGGCCCCGCCTGCCTGTAACCATGGACATGAGCACTGCCAATGAAGAGGAGGAAGAGGCCTCTCGGAGTAAGGACGCTGGTGTCAGTGATTGCTCGCCCCACCCCCTTCAGTCCCTCCTGGGGTCCCTCCCTAGTCACCCCCACATTCCCTTGTGAGGTGTAGGTATGGCCATGGCGCAGGCTGCTGCTTTCTCCCCCCAGGGAGTCTCTGGCAATGGAATCATCCCCTGTTTCCCAACAGCTCTGGGGAGACGCAGCCAGCGCAGAGGATCTCTGAGTGTCTCGGACTTCATCCTCAGGGTGCTGGTAACCAAGGCGGGGGGTAGACTGTGCAGGGCTGGCACCTACAGGTCCATCCCATCCCTGCTACTGCCTTCCTCAGCACTGGAGGGGTTGGGAGTGGCCCAGCCCTGCCAGGAGTGGGGTGCATGGGGGGAGTGGTCTAGCCCTGAGAGGATCCAGCTTCTTGTTTTTTACTCGCCTGGCTCTGTTCCGTATTTATCTCGTTTCCTCAGTTGCCAAGTCAAGCCTCTGGTAGGAGAGATGCTTTTGTTTTGGGGGGTTTTATCGTGTCATCTCCCATGGGCCCCCATCACCTGCCCCTGCTGCTTGCTGGTGAGGGAGGCCCCTGGGGGGTGATGGGGCAGGGGAGGGCTCTAATTTTTTTTCATAGCCGGTAGCTCTTGGATTTTCGACTTTGGAGAATTGAAACAATAAAATGTGTTTTTGTAAGTTCACCTTTTCCAGGTGCTGAGTCTGTTCAGTCAGTGGGGAGGGGAAGCTGGTCACCTATTGTTGTTGTTTGTATTACGGCAGCACCTGGGAGCCCAGGACCCCCTTATGCTAGGCTCTGTATAGACAGAGCAGGGACAGGCACTGCCCCGAAGAGCTCACAATCTGAGTCGTGTTGATTGCTCAGGCGGGGTGGCATCCTTCACTAGTGAGCTTTGAGCTGGGGGAGGGGTCCCCTTTTGAACCTTACAGTCCCAAGTCCTTGCACGCCTTGTGGGAGCTGATGGAGCCCTCATTCCTCCTCTTCAGCCTTTCGTCTCCCCTCCCAGTAGATGGCGCAGAGGGCAGCAGCTGCTTCCACAGAGACCTTCAGCCTCCCGATGGCAGAGCGGTCCTGAGGGCTGACAACTGCCGGGAGTGGGTAAGAGAGCGGAAGTGAGGGGAGGGGTCAGTGTTTCTCCAGGGCCATTCTCTGGCTGGGCCTGGTGTAGGACTTGCCTCCCCCAGCCCTGGGAAGGGACAGGACTTGCACTGCTGCAGCTCCCAGGACATGGAGGGAGGTTGGCTCCCAGGTATAGATCCCAGTTCAGTGGCCAGGTCCCTGGCCTCTTATTTGCTCCACTGGCCCCCTTTCATGCAGGTGGCGTGCAGGGGAACAGAGGCAGCAGCTCAGCAGTGGAGACCGCTCGTTTGGGTGCTGCTGGCTTCGTCACTCACCATCGAGGTCACGCTCCAGCACATCATTGCCTGTCAGCAGGATCTCGTGCAGGTCTACATAGGCAAAGCCCACGTCCTCACACTCGCCTCCAGTCCCAGGCGGGGGCTCGCTCACCACCACGAACTGCAGCCTGCAGTAAGGGGGCAGTGTGTCTGGATCCTGCACCTGCATCCAGCCCATCCTACCCCGGCTCCCCACAGAAAAGCCAAGCTGAAGGGCGCTGTCCTCACCTCTAGTGCACTCAATGGCTTGGGCCCAGGGGATCTAAAAGAGCCAAAAGCTCAGGGAGGAGGGCTCTTCCTGACAGCTTTACTCTTCTGGCCAAGGGGGCCTTCTGCAGGAAGTGTAAAGCTGCGGAGGGGCACGTTGGGCCTGTGTGAAACAAATGCCTCCAAGAGCTAAGGACCATTACAGACCTCCCGGCACATTCCTTTGATCTGCCTTCTCTAACCTACAGCAGCATGGGTGCACATGCTCCACCCACAGGAGAGAACAAGCATGGGGCGGATATTGGTCACAGTGTTCAGGCACTTACAGGAACATGCTCAGAAGAGGTGATGAGCAGGCTGTAAGAGCCTGTACGGGGAGGGGATGGGGGTGGGTGCAGCAGGGGTATGTGCTGGGGACCTTTATCCCAAGGGACTGGAATTCCTGTCCCTAGCCAGGACGCTCACCAGCTCTGCCCTGCCTCCTCTGCCTGCAGCATGGAGAAGAGGCGTTCCCGCTGCATGCTCACCCCCTCGGTGTCCAGCTGAATCACTGTGGTGGGGGCAAAAGGCTGTTAGCCATGGCAATGCTCAGTGGGGGGGGCACCAAGGGGAGGAGTCAGGGCGATGCTCCCTGGGGACTGGGGGGGGGCCAAGAGGAGGAGTCAGGGTGATGCTTGCTGGGGACTGAGGGGGGGGACCAAGGGGAGGATTCAGGGCAATAATCTGATGCTCCCCTGGGGCCAGATGGTGACAGCCGACCCATCTCCAAGCTCCCCAGTGTTGCTCCTCTTCCCAGGCTGCTAGTGGTCCAGCGCCACCTTCTCCCTGTGGGGAGGGAGCCCCCTGTGGGGGGCCTGGGCCAGGCCGCTCAGCGCAACAAGAGTCGAGGACGTGGGGCCTTTGTCAGCTTGCCCTGGCAGTGGGGGAGCTGAGTCCCAGGGAGGGGGCTGAGGAAAGTGGGGCTATTAAACTAGTCATGGCCTCCTTTTCCCAACAACAGCACCGCTGTTCTGGGCCTGGAGTGATGCCCTGCAGACCTGGGCCCAAAGGCCTAGGTATGAGCTCTGTCCCGGGGCGGGGGAGAGATGCTTTTCCTGTCTCCACCCGTGTGTCATCCCCATCCCCCCCATGAGGCATGAGACACCCGCCCTGCCTCTGGGGGGTAGGGCTGTGGGAAGGGCGAGAGCCAGACCCTCCCCACAGCAGCTCACCCTTGCTGAAGTGGAAGTAGATCTCCTCACTGCCCTGGGGCTTGCGCAGGGACAGGGGGGTCTCAGTCTCAGCCAGGGGCACCCCTGGGAAGTGGTACTCCACGTACAGCTGCTGGATGTGTTCACAGGCCACGGCCTCAGGGTGCAGACTCAGAGAGACGATCTCAATGCGGATCCACTCCATGTCCTGACAAGATGAGGTGAGAGCAGGTCACACAAGGCCTGAGAGGGTGGGAACCAGGGCCCCAAACTCTTCTGCAGGGGGTGGGGGAGGCTGGCTGAGCCAAGCTCCCCTCTCCCCCACTTCGGAACCCAGTAGGGCTCAGCACTGTCACGACAAGCTGTAGCTGCCCCATGCTCCTCCCCGACTCCTGTACCTGGCATGGCTCCCTCCCCATGGGTCTGTGCACCCTCTCCTCCAGCACTGCCTCAGGGGTGGGGGCATTACCGCCTTTGGAGGGCTCCCCAGGCTGGTCCCCACCACGATCTCGTCACTGTCTGTGGTCTGTGTGTCGCTGCTGCTCTCCGGCGCTGGCTCACAGGCCTCCTTGGGGGCTGGCAGGGACAGAGTATTTGTTACCGGGAGGGGAATTAGAATGGAACCTGCCCGCCCCCTGCTCCCACCTGTACCATGGGCCTTGAAGAGCATGGCTGCAGTGGCAGCCTGCTTTGGGGCTGCACCTATGCCCACCACTGAGTTTGTTCATGCAGGGACCCTGCTCTGCAGCTGGATAGCCACGTCGCCCTCCCCCACCACAGTGAGCCCCAATCCACAGCTGAATGGCCGCGTCGCCCTCCCTCATCACAGTGAACCCCAATCCACAGCTGGGTGGCTGCGTCGCCCTCCCCCACCACAGTGAGCCCCAATCCACAGCTGGATGGCCGCGTCGCCTTCCCTCATCACAGTGAACCCCAATCCACAGCTGGGTGGCTGCGTCGCCCTCCCCCACCACAGTGAGCCCCAATCCACAGCTGGATGGCCGCGTCGCCCTCCCCCACCACAGTGAGCCCCAATCCACAGCTGGATGGCCGCGTCGCCCTCCCTCACCACAGTGAGCCCCAAGCCACAGCTGGATGGCCGCGTCGCCCTCCCCCACCACAGTGAGCCCCAAGCCACAGCTGGATGGCCGCGTCGCCCTCCCTCACCACAGTGAGCCCCAAGCCACAGCTGGATGCCCTGTCTGTGGTTCTACATTGTGCCACCTGGGGCTGGGTGCGTGTGACCTGTACCATCAGCTCTGGCACAGCATGAGGGACTGAGCAGGACCCGAGGGTAGCCTGGCCAGTTGGCTTTGACAGCTGGGTACCCCATGGGAGGCAGGAGCTGGTACCCATGTCCTCGGGAGCAGAGCCTACATCCAGTGCAAGGGATTTTGGCTCCAAGCGCTGGGTCCTGGCAGAGGTTTCAGCATCCTTAGCTGAGTATCCTGTTTCCTCCTGCTCCTCCTGGCCAGCCTGGACCTCCTTCCCCTCCAGCGTCCCCTGCACAGACAAACCACATCAGGCTCGGGGAACAGCTGGTTCAGTGTGGGGCACTAGGCAGCCTGTGGGCCAAATCTGGACTGTCAGATGCTTGTGAACAGACCATTACATCTTTTTATGTACTTATTACTATCATTGTTATTGCGGTGTGAAAACTGTTTCTCTGAAGTCTGGACCTTGACTGTACCTTGCCCAAGAAATTAGGACCCTGAGAAAAAATAATTGACGACCCCTAGTGTGGGGTGAGCATTGGGAAGGGGCCTTGGGTTGCTGCACCCTCACTGCCTGCTTCCTGGTCCCCTCTAACTAGTCTCACCTCAGCAGTGTCTCCCATGGGAGTCACCTCTTCTCCCTCCTTCGGTGTGTAGCCACTGGCTGCTGGCACTGGATTGGGCTGGGTCTGACTGCTGGCTCCCCGATCCCGCTTCCCCCTGCATCCATCAGCCTTGACCACCGAGACCTGGAGCTGCTTCCCCTGGCCCTCAGGCTGCGATGGCAAGGTGCTGGGACCAAGCCGGGCCTGAGCAGGGGTCAGAACAGCACAGTCACGCCACAGCCTGGCAGCTTCCCCCATTCCCACTAACCTACTCCTTTTTGTACTGGGGTGCAGGAATGGCAGCATCGCCCAGCAAGGCAAAGAAAGAGCAGTGGATAGAAGCCAGGAGCCCTGACTCCCAGCCCTCACTGGGAGGGTGATATTGTAGGGGGCAGGTGTTAAGACTGGGCTGCTGGGTCGTTCTGTACCTGGCTGTGTAGTGCAGCCCTTTCCTCCTCAATCAGCTGCTCCAAGGGTCTCTCACTCTGGTGTTCCCTGGCCCAGGCCACTTGGTGCAGGGCAGCCCCCGGGGGCAGATACCGACACTTCCACTCCAGGCTGAGGCTGATGGAGCCATTGGGGTACCCAGATGAGTTGGTGAGGACGAAATCTCCTATGGAGTACAGAATTGGAGGCATAAGAGGGCACAGGGGGTGGGGGCCTGGGCACTGAGGCCAGGGGCAGGGGAACTGTGCCCAGCTCTGTTCCTTGAGCAATAGAGGATCTGGGTCCAGCGGCTTTCACCTGTGATATTGTGCCCGCATGCCAGAGGCAGCAGCGGGATCTGTGCTTTGCCCAAGTAACTGCCTGGCTCTGCATCCTCGTCATCGAAGATGTACACCCAGAGGCTCTCTAGACGCAGATAGCGATCGAGTTCAGCTGTGGGGCGCATGGGGAAGGTCCGCAGGTCTCCAAAGTGCGGGTTGTTGCTGGAGGGGATGATGGGTGTGTCGTGGTCAGGGAAGGTGAAGAAGCGGTACATGGCGTAGGGGCTGGGCTGGGTGCTGAGCCAACGACCCCGCAGGCTGGTGCAGCCCACAATCTGCACCTGCAGCTCATTCCACAGCCACTCAGTTTCCAGGACCTGGAGGGGGAGAATGAGAAAGGCTGGTAACTGGATGAGCAGAGGGCCCAGGGTGCATCCCATAGGAATCATGGCTTTGCCACATTGAAGGCACTTTAATGTCCAGAGTGCCTGAGGCCTCCCTTACAGGGATCCTGCTCTGACATGTGCCAGAGAGCTCCTAGTGCGGAGCACATATCCCTGTGAGGCCCTGTGGTTGTGTCCCACCATGGGGAGCCCCTTTTGTGGGGGCATATGTCCCTACAGGGATCCTGTACCAGTGGGCATGGCCCTGTAAGGCTCCCCCTTTCTGGGGTGCATTTCCTGCAGTATGAGTGTGTGTGTTTACCCTCACATACTCCTCCCCCATACACACCCCTGCTTCCTCACCCCCTCCTTGTCCTGCTGCCTGCTCTGCTGGGCAGCTCTGGCCTGGGGCATGCAGGCTGACAAGTAGCCCAAGGCCTTGGTGCGCTCGCAGTGCAGCCGCATGGTCTGCTCCATGGGCAGGCAAAGCCTCATCCAATACTCCAGCATCCCATAGTTCTCGCCGTTCGGACCTACAGGGTGTGAAGCGGGCAGGGGGGGTGAGGGGACATGCAGAAGGCAGTGTGGACAGAAAGTCCAGGGGATAGGAATTGGGGGAGCAAGAAGGAATTAGGGCAGCAGGTAACAGGACATGAAGGCCACAAGGACGTACGAATGGTTAGAAACCTGGAATGTTCCCCAGGCTGCAAGCCTTGGCCCCAGGGAGTCTTTACTGTGAGGGAAAGATGAGCTAATGGCTCTCCAGGCCATGGGAGTGTTTTACTGTCTGTGGCACTGACAGGCCGGGCGCCCTCACTGAGCAGCTGCCATGGCAGAGGGCAAGGGGAGCGCTTCATCGTAGAGCATCACCATGGCAAGGGAAAGCTCTTACCGTGCAGCATCGCTGTGGCGTGCAAGCGCTCCCCACGCCCCAGAACCGCCCGGAAGTGCAGCCAAGAGGAAGCCAGAGTGCTGTGTTCAGTAGCCGTGGCCAGGTGCAGGTCTAGGCGAGCGGCAGCCCCCTGCAGGTACTGCAGGAAGAGGGGCTCAGCCTGTATCACGTACTGAGAAGTGAAGCTGTAGCGTGGCCGGGCCCCACGCACCATTGGTGTGCAGTGCGTCTCGCAGTCGTAGAAGGCATAGGTGCAGAAGGTGACGGGCTGGACATCCCCCAGCACCTGCAGCGCCTCCCTTGACAGCACTGCCCCTGCAATGTGCAGCTCAAACAGGTTCTCACCACGCCGCAACACAGGTGCCTTGCCCTTCTCCACGTCCACATCACCCTCGGTCCGCAGAAGTGGGAGCTGCTGCGTCCCATAGGCCACATCCTTCAGCTGCTCTGGGGGAGGAGATGCGGACCTGTGAGGCGTGGACATGTCCCCATCTTCTCCCCCCTCTATCCCCAAGGCATAGCTTGTACCCGGCCCCCTCCCCTATCGGTTCCTGATAGGAGTGACCCACTGCCCTGCTGCTGTCTTCCCCCCTCTTGCTGCAGGGTCAGTCCCCACAAGCCCAGCGTAGCTGTCTGCCAGCCCAAGTGCTGTGCAGCAAGCCAACTACTATCGAGGGGCCAGGTCCCCCTCGGAACAGTACACTGGGCACGCAGGGACCCGGCACAGCCTCTTGGGGCAGGGAACGAGAACACAGGTCCAGCCAAAGGTCCATCCTGCCCCGTTCTGTCTCCAGCAGTGGTCGTGAGGGAGGCACGACGAAAACTGCTCCAGGGGGCAGGTGGGACTGGCTCTGCCCTTACCCTCCAGCTGGCGGATGTGGGCGCTGCGCAGATCCAGGAGCTGCACCATTTTCTGCTGCTTTTCCTCATGTCCCCTCTTCTCCTGCTCAGCCTGCACCCTCACACCTTCCAGCTCGGCCTGACACAGCACCCGGGTCAGTCACACAGTAGCTCACCCCCCCAGTCCCACAGTTCATCCCCCCCCACCCCCTGCCCCCCCGCCCCACCACTCATCCCCTCCCCCCGCCCCACAGCTCGGCCTGACACAGCACCTGGGTCAGTCACCCAGCAGCTCATCCCCCCCACCCACCCCACAGCTCATTCCCTCCGCCCCCTAGCCCACAGCTCGGCCTAACACAGCACCCGGGTCAGTCACCCCCTGTGCCACCACCTCCCCAACCTGATAGTCCCGGTTGATGCGGTGCTGCAGGATCAGCATGTCCCGGGTTTTCTCCAGCTCCAGGATGGTGTCAGCATGGGCAGCCTCTGTCTCCCGGAGCCTCCGGCTCAGGCTCTGCTGGGTGAACAGCTCCTCCTGCTCAGTCTGGGTGGGGAGCCGATCCAAACAGGGGTGCTGTAGGGAAACGGGCGAGTGCCTCCCCTGCTGAATGAGGGAGGAACACCACAGTCCCCAAGGCTGCAACTCCCCCGCGCCTAGCACCAGCACTCGCCAGGACGTGCGGGCCCAGCCTAGCCCCCCTTTGTCTTCCCTGCACAGGCTGCAGCACTTGTCATGATGGGGGGGCCGGCCCAGACTCCCTAAACTCTTAACTCCCCCTACATAGCATTCGCCATGAGAGGAAGGACCACCCCAGACCTGCTGACTCCCCCACATATGGCCTTGCACTTGCCATGACAGGTGGGACCAGCCCAGCCCAGCCACCCTCTGATTTCCCTGTGCTTGCCATGATGGGTGGGTCCAGCCCAGTCCTCCTGACTCCTCCATACAGGGACCAGACCAGCCCCACCCCACTCCCAAATCCCCCCACACCGGCACCAGCTCTATGCCCTTTACCTGCCAAATGCTGTGAGAGGATGGGGCACCTACCACACCCCACGAAGGGGCCTGGGGAGATCAGCCAACCCTGGCTCCTCCCTGGCTCATACCCACCTGGGACAGGGTCGGCTCAGGCTTCTGCTCTGGAGTTTGGTTCCCCCTCTCCACTTCCTGCTTCAGCTCCTCACTCCGAGCTGGGGACAAGACGGGGGTCAGGCCTGGATACCAAACTGGTTGTGGTACAGAGCTGGTCCTGGCCCTGTGTGACTGGGACACATTCTGCCCCCCAACACACGTGTTGCACACCAAGGATCCACCCCCTCCCTCAGGCCAGACTCCATGCACCCCTCCCCTTTCCCCCCACGGCTGTCGTGTGGCTGGGAGGCACCCCTCTCCCCCCTCAGACTGTGATGCACCTGCAACGACCCCACCCCAGGGAGAGCGGCCTAGTCAATGGGGACGCAAGAACTCCCCACTGGGATGAAGCTGCCATTTCAGTCCCTTGTCCCTGTGCTGGTACTGAGATTCTCCCCCCGTCCTGCCAGCCCCCTCACCTCTCTCCTGCACCAGCTCCTCCACCAGCCGCCTCTTCTCTGCCAGCTCCAAGCTCAGCTGCTCCTCCAGCCGTGAGACGTTCCCCTGCCGCTGCTCACAGGCCAGACTGCTGCAGCAAGAGGGGCAATGCTACAGGGTCACCGCAAGGGCCACAAACCCCAATCCCGCCAAGAGAAGCTCCAACACACGGTGCCCTGAGCCTTCAGGGCCCTGGGAGCTGCTGCTGCATGGCTGCTGCAATTCATTGCCAGGCCTCACCCAGGCATAGCAGACTGAGGGTGAGGGGATGTCCCTATGGCTCTGCCAGGCCCTCCCCACACTGTACCACAGACTTGGAGAGGGCTCCCTAAGGCTCTCCCCCAAACCCCCATCCTCCAGGGTCAGCCCTTTGGGATCAGTCTCCTGCCTCTGGCAGACTCTGGGGCTGCTCCAGACCTTTGCCTATCTCTGCAGGCCAGAGCTTCCAGCCCCAGCAGCCCGACCCTGAATGGATCCGGGTGGGGGCTGAGCAGGCACCAAACAGATCTGGTGTGACTGGACCCCAGGCTGTGGCATCTCTGGGGATAAATGGGGGCTGAGACTTCTCACTTGACCTTGGGCACCATCTCCGTGGGACAGCCCCACTGCATGGTGCGGGGCTCGGCCAAACTCATAGTCTCACCTCTCCAGCAATTTATCATAATCCTCCTTCAGCAGGTCTCGCTCCTTCTCCAGGGACCTGATTCTCTCCTGAAACTGAGAGAGACAGAGATCAGTCCCCAGACCTGGGTCCCCCAGCCAATGAGGGTTGGGCCTGTCAGGCTCTTTCTCTAGGGTTAGAAAGGGACCCCCCAGCCCCTGCTCACCAGGGACCCCCCTACTGACTCCAGGGAAGCTGGCCTCAGAGTAGGGGAAAGGAGGGTCCCCAGGGCTTGGATTAGCTGGATAGGGCTCCCTACCTCCTCCAGCGCCCCCTGCAGGAATGAGACGCTCTCCACTTTGCTCTCCAACGCCATCACCTTCTGCGTCTCTGCCTTCAGCTGCACGGTGAGCTCCTCCACCTGGGCCAGGAGGGCCTCACTGCTGGTTCTCAGCATCTCCTGGTTCTGGTGCAGGAGGGAAGGAAGAAAGACCAGCACAGGCAGGAGAGAGGGATGCCGGCCCCTCCCTGCTGCAGGGCTGCCAGGATGGAGGGACCTGGAACTGAGCATGATAACCCAAGGACAAGGGAGTGAGGGCTGTCTCTTTAGGGCTGGATACAGAGAGACTTTCTTTGCCCCAGCCTCCCCCCCAAGTCTCGAGTGCATTGCCCTCGGGATGGGTCCCAGCCAGGGGAGGGGAGCTCTTGTCCCATCAGTACAGAGGGGCACTCTGTACAGAGGGGCACCTTCCTGGGGGGTGAAGGGCAGATCCCATGAGGGTTGCTGGGGAGCGGAGTTCCCGTACCTCAGTATTTACCTGCTGGAGTTGGCTCTCATAGGCCTGGGAAGAGAAATCGCAGAGCTGCCATCAGTGCTGCTATGTGGAGCCTATAATTTGCTGAGCGCTGACTTGGGAGGGCTTTGGGCCTGGCCTCTCCCTGTCGCCCTCCTGCACTCCCAACCCGGGAAGCAGTTACACTGATCCCACTGGAGGAACAGATGCAGACATGAGGGGGTGAAGGCGGGAGCTCCCCATGGGGTTGGCTGAAGGGAGAGCTTCCCCTCCAAATCCCTACTCATCCCCACAGGTGGGTGGGTTGGTGGGGTCACATTGGATACTCGGGTATCTCTCCCCAGGTGGTACAGGCAGGTGCCTAGATGCTGGGAGTGTCTCTTCTCCTCTCCCCCTGGGTGGCACAGGCAGGGGAACTGACAGCTGGGGGTCTTTCTCTCCCCTCCCCGGGGTGGCACAGGACTGGGAAACTGACAGCTGGGGGCCTTTCTCGTCTCTTCCCCTGGGGAGGCACGGGCAGGGGAACTGACAGCTGGGGGCCTTTCTCGTCTCTTCCCCTGGGGAGGCACGGGCAGGGGAACTGACAGCTGGGGGTCTTTCTCGTCTTTCCCCCAGGGGGCAGGGGAACTGACAGCTGGGGGTCTTTCTTGTCTCTCCCCAGGGTGGCACAGGCTGGGGAACTGACAGCTGGGGGCCTTTCTCATCTCTCCCCCGGGTGGCACAAGTAGGGGAACTGACAGCTGGGGGCCTTTCTCGTCTCTCCCCCTGGAGGGCAGGGGAACTGAGAGCTGGGGGTCTTTCTCTCCCCTCCCCCGGGGGTACAAGCAGGGGAACTGACAGCTGGGGGGCCTTTCTCGTCTCTCCCCCTGGGGGCCAGGAGAACTGACAGCTGGGGGGGCACGGGCAGGGGAACTGACAGCTGGGGGCCTTTCTCATCTCTCCCCCTGGAGGGCAGGGGAACTGACAGCTGGGGGTCTTTCTTGTCTCTCCCCCTGGAGGGCAGGGGAACTGACAACTGGGGGTCTTTCTCATCTCTCCCCCTGTGGGGCAGGGGAACTGACAGCTGGGGGCCTTTCTCATCTCTCCCCCAGGGTGGCACAGGCAGGGGAACTGACAGCTAGGGGCCTTTTTCTCCTCTCCCCCTGTGGGGCAGGGGAACTGACAGCTGGGGGTCTTTCTCTCTCCTCCCCCGGGGGGGCACAGGACTGGGGCTAATTCACCTCCTGTAGGTCAGTGAATCTGACTCTGGTCACAGCCAGCTCGCAGCTCCGCTCCCTCAGGAGCCGCTGCAGCCGGATCAGCTCCACGTTCCCCCGGATGGCGGCTCTGCAAGGGGAGCAGTGGGTGGCTTGAGCTAGAGCAGCAATCCCTGCAGGGGACCCACATTCCATCTGTCCTACGCCCCCAACCTGGGCCTGGCACAACCTCTCCCTGGGCCTGGCACAGCCCCCCGTCCTTACCCTCCCCTGTCCCGCCCCAAAGCCAATCGGAGTCACTGCCTCTTCCCACCAGGGCTATATAGGCATAGACCCGCCCTCTCCCCCAGGCCCAACAGAGCCACCCCCTCACTCAGGGGGTAATGGTGGGGTGAGGAGTGCCATACCGATGCTCCAGGGCCTGCTGGTAGTACTGCTGGGATGGGGCCCCTTCGAGGTTCATCTCTGTCCCCCATGCCCGGCATTGTAACTCAGGCTCCATCTCTGCCAACACCAGGCTGTGGGATCTGTGGGGAGCAGGGACCTGGGTTGACGCGCTGACCCCTAAGAAAGTGTGGGGCAGGATCAGAGGACACAGGTGCTAGGGTGATGCCACATTAACTCCAAAGGGAGCAGGGGGCTGGAAGGCAAGTTTGGAGAGCAGACGGCAGGATTAGGGAGTTTGACAGAGCACTGAGAGGGTGCTTGCATCACCCTTCTGGTCACGATTAGCATCAATTAGGCCCCCCCTCAAGGCCTAACTGGTCAGGGCTGTGCCTGATTACTGGGCCAGCGGGGTTGGGAAGGTAATGAGCTAACTAGCCAATGGGCAAGTGGTTTAAAAAGAGCACAGGAAGTGCCTACTGGATTCTAGAGCAGAAGTTGCTAAGCTGGGAGAGCCTGGCAAGAGGGAGCTCCCTGAGCACCCCACAATTCACCCCCTGCGAAGAGGGGCCAGAAAGTTGGAGAACCGTGCAGAGGTCTGGATCTGATAGTGGAGGGATTGAGAAACTGTAATGCAAGTACATGCTGGTGTGCTCAAGTAAGATGGTCTCAGAGCAGTCTGTGAGGGTGTGGTGCCCATGTCCTGCTGCAGGGAGGGAAGGGGTATCTGAGGGAGAGGATGTGGAAGGACTCACAGTGGGGCTTCAGGGGCTGTTACCCCTTCCGTGGTGCTGGGTGGGAGAGGGATGCATTGTCTCTCCATATTGGCTTGTACTCCCTCGGTGATGTAGTCTCTGTATCTGGGGGGAGCTGTGTGGGTAGGTCGGGCCTCTGGACCGCGCATCTGCATCCCTGCACAGGAGAAAAAGGTAGATGAGGTCTTATCTTCCTGATGCTAAACCTGTAGGGGCAAAGGATTCCTAGGGGACTGGACTGAGGCCAGCAGACTCACCTCACTTGTGAGCTGACTCCAATACACAGAAGCAGAGCTGGAAAAGGGCCTGACTGGAGGCCAGGATGGGTCATCCCCTGGGCTCTTTACTTGAGCTTCTGCTGCCCCAGACCTTCTCTCAGGGTGGGGATCCCCCACCTCTCTCAGCCCCTGAGCTCCCAACCCCCTTCCTGGGGGAGGCACTTCAGCCCCTAGGAATGGTGATTTCCCACTCCCTGTCTTGATCCATCCCCTTCACCTCTGTGATGTCTCTCGGTCACCCTCCCACCTGCGGTGTGGACCCGCCGGAGTCCAGTGTCCACCCGGGGTTGGATGTAGCCATAGGACCAGTGGTGCCTGCAACTGTGGAGCTGCAGCTGCTGCTTGTAGGAAAGCAGACGACTCCGCAGCCCCTCGTTGCGCCGCTCCAGGTCCCACACCCGCTCCTGCAGGTCCTCCAAGGACTCCTCCAGGTTCCGGCATGACCACCTGGCCCTGGAGCCCAGCTGGCCCTCAACCTGTGCCCGCTCATGGGTACGTCTCAGCAGCTTAGTGCCCAGCCTGGGGAGGAAGCATAGGTAATGAACTTGCGGCTGATCCATCCCTGGGCACATGCTGCCACAGCCCCTATCTTACCCACCCCAGTGTGTCCCTCAGCCTGTGCCTGCTTGTGGGGAGCACAGCCCCGTTCACTCCCTGTGAATCTTCTAACCCCAGGCCTCCTTCCTGCATTACCACAGACCCCTACACCTGCTCCTCTGCAATCCCTGCGTACCCTCCTCTGCCCCATCATGTCTCGGGGAGCCTAGGATCCTAGTGGTGAGGGTGATGGGTTTTATGGGGCCCTGCTGGTACCTCTTGACCCTGTCCTCCTGCTTGCACGCAAACTCTTTGAGCACCAGGTTCTCGTCATGTAGACGCAGGAACCCATTCTCCAGCTCTGCCCGGTTCATCTGGCTCACATGCTGCCGTGTCCATGCCACCGACTCTGAAAGCCCAACATCAGGGAATGAGGGGCCAGGGGCTGGCACAGATTCTACCCTACAGACTAGGGCTAGTGGCTGGGACCAAGGACTGCTGACCTCTCTCCAGAGTTCTGGGAGGGGAGTGGGGTCTAGGGGGTCAGAGCATAGCTGTGAGCTCAGATATAGCAGTTGTGAGGCTGGGATCAATGCAGAGGAGTATGGGACCAGCTGGGCCCCTGTGAGGAAAAGAAGGCAACCCAGCAGCCCCTGCCAGTTTAGGAGTGGAAGGATCTTAAGGACGTTCCCATGGCTGACAGGACAGAGCAGAAGAACTTAACTATCTACAAAGTCTGACAGTGGCATGCTTGCAGGAGCGTCTCAAGGGACAGGGCTTGGACCCAAGTCAGCGAGAGCAAGTAGGACCTGGCCTGCCATGGGGTAACGGAAGAGAAGGGAAAGAAGCAGTGGCTGCTGGAGGAAGAACTATCGCTAAATCTTCCTGCAGAGCCAGCCCATCCGAGAGAAGGATGAGAAGCTGGAGGGTATGGACTATGGAGGCTGAGGTCACAGTCTTAAAGAAAGAACTAAGCACTGGGCTTCTTGGGGAGAAAGAGGCCCTGTGCTGAGAGTCTGGCCATTACACACCAGAAGTGTGGGGCCCACATGGCTGCAGTCACAGGAGGAAGATTTGGGAAGCTAGCAGACAGCGCAATTTTAGGCCTAACAGGTCCCGGTCAAAGCAGCTGAAGGAAGGGCAGTTTTGAAAGATTGTCATTCAGGGAGAAGTGGGGGCAGGAGAGTAACTGAAGTGGGGTCTGTTAGGGGCTGTGACAGGGGCGGCGAGTTATATGGGCCCCTAGTACCCATGCTCCAGGAATATTCGGGGCCCAGCTCCACCAAAGTTCAGGGCAAGGTCTCTTCCCCTGGCCCTGCCTGCTGTCCCCGGTTGATTTAAAAGGGCCCAGCTGCCACCGCCAGCAGGGCCAAGGGTGGCTTCCTGCCCAGCCTTGCTCCACGCCACTCCTAGAAGTGGCTGGAATGGCCCTATGGTTCAGGCGGGAGTCACCACGCGTTGCCCCCGCCCCGAAAGCTGACTCTGCAGTGCCCACTGGCTGGAAACTGCGGCCAATGGGAACTGTGGGGGTGGTGCCTGTAGGCAGTAGCGTGCAGAGACCCTTTGGCCCCCCTGCCTGGGAGCCACTGCCAGAGTGGTGTGCAGGTCACTTTTGGGAGCCACCCAAGGTAAGCGCTGTACCCCTCACCCTCTCCCACACCCCAACTCCCTGCCCCAGCCCAGAGCCCAAACTCCCTCTCAGAGCCTGCACCCCAAACCCCCTCCTGAACCCAAACTCCCTCCCAGAGCATTAGGCAGGTGTGGCAGGGGGCAGGACTTGGACCTGTTGTGGGCACCACCAAAAATTATAGCAACCTGCTGCCCCTGGGCTGTGATGGAGGTTGTAGGAAAGGGGATATGAAACGGAGTGTTTGGGTCCATTCTGTGGTGTGGATTCTCCAAGCCGGTATTTGTCTGTCTGAGCGGGCTGTGTCCTCGGGACAAGGAGGCAGCACTAGTCCTCACCCCCAACAGCTGAGGTTCTGGCTGGTATTTTGCCTGCTGCAGAAGCAGGCAGGAGCTAGGATGGGAGTGGGTCCATATGTTTTTGTTGTAGGAAGGTGGGCACATTAAAAAGGCACTTCCCCAGTAAGAACTCAGACTTCAGGAAAATGGACTGTATCCCTGGGGAAGACTGCCTCTCTGGACTGAGGGATACCTGTCTCCTGCAGAGAGCTGTGCTTGGGGGAAGTACCCTGTCTGTGCCCCACTGTCCCCTCTGAATGGGGTGGTGACATAGGGTGCTGGTGAGGGTAGAGGCTCATCCTCTCTAGTGTGCTATGTTACCTACCTTAGCCTGTGTCAACCCTGAATCCCCTCACTGTTTGTGTGGGGTGGGCCCCTTTGCTCACCTCGCATCCGGGTCTTCAGCCCCTGGGCCTTCGTGGGATGAGCAATGGCTGACACATCTAGAAAGTCACCAGGAAAGCAGTTAGACCATCACTCTGTCATGGGCATCAGGGGTGCTGGGATGAGCCCAGGGACAGCAGTGAAAGTGAGGAGGATGGGGATAGATGAGGGGGACCGGAGAAGAGGAAGGGGTATCAGGGAGGGTTGAATGGGTGAGGGGGCGCAGAGTGGATGGGTGAGGGAGGCTTGGAAGTCAAAGAAGGAGTCTGGGGGTCCGTATGCCCCCCCTTCCTTGGAATCCCTGCATTGTTGTTGTGATGTGGCCCTGACCTTGAATAGCTGTGATCACTGAGGGCCTCTGGCTGTTGTCTCTGACAGGCAGGTCTCCTGCTGTCTCATCCAGCAGGAGTAGTGACATAGCAGCAGGCTAAGCCCAGTCTGGAAGGCAGAGAGAGAGAGGTAGTTACAGATGGCCTTCAGGGGTCTGGCCCCCAATCATGTCCCACAGCGGGTGAGCCCAGCCTCGAGAGGGCAGAGCAGCAGCTTGGACACTTGTGGGGAAAGACCACCAGGGCTTGGCTCTGCAGCTGCCTCATTAGCCTGGGGAAAATAAATCACGTATCCGTGGATACATGGGATACCAAGGTGGCTTCCTCCCTCTGCTGAGCTCCTAGGGGGTGGGATGGCGGAGCAGCTCAGCTCTGGGGTCAGACCTCCACTTCAGACCCCCCCGTCTGTGCTGTCTGCCCCATCCCCATGTGGGAGACCTCAGCCCTGTGAGGCCCGCCCCAGACAGGCGGAGCAGCACTAACCCAGCATAAGGCTCTCCTTCTGGCCCCCCACCCCACCTGGTGGGTGTTTCTTCCCCCTCACTCACAACCCCCTCCCAGCCTGCTGACTGCTCTGTCCCTGAAAAGAGCTGTCTTGGCAGCTGTGGAGGAGGATTTCCTTCCAGCTAATCTGCTACCATCTGTCAGAAAGTAGTGCAAGCCCCCTGAAGATCCACGGCGCAGTCACGCCCATGTTAGGGCATGGGGGTTATAATGGCAGAGACCTGAATCAGACTGAACAGCCAGCTTCTGTGCAAGCTTCCTCCAGACATCCCTGGGCTCCCTCCACCACAGTTCCACTGAAACGTCTCAGTCCAGACACAGAAGGCCACTGCTATCCCAGCCCTGGACTCTCCATGCCCCACAGCTCTACCATTCCCACTCACTCCCAACCCACAGACCCTGTGCTATTCCAGCCCAGCTCTCCCCTGACTCTGCTAAGGTCCTCACTCCACACCTACAAATTCACTGCTCTCTCAGCCCTGGGCTCTGTACCCTGAGCACAGCTCAGTCAATACCCCGCTCCTGACCTGCAGTCCCCTGCTAACACAGCCCAGGGTTCCCTCAAGTTCTGCCAATGCCCCTTGCTCATGACTTGTAGTCCCCACACCCCTGGGCTGCACAGTCTGACCCCAGCTCTACCAGAGTCCTCACTACCAACCCACAGCTCTCTTCCTATCCCAGCCCTGGACTCTGCCCTCAGTCCCAACCTACAGATTCCCTGCTATTTCAGCCCCGCATTTTTACTCTGCTCCATCTCACCTTGCCTGTCACTGTCTCCTGTCCTGGTGCTCTGCCCAATACCAGTGAGAGTCTGGAAGGAGAGCATAAATCCCTTGTAATCCTCTGCTGTGTAAACTCATTAGGACAGGAGGCGGGAAGGGTGGGGGGGTTAACACCTTGTGCAGCGTGAGGTTAAGCAGAGGGGAAAATCCCCCTCACCCCTAGAGCATTCCTTTCATACAGTTGGGATCACAGGAGAACACTAGCTGCGGGTGGGGGCAGAGAACAGCCCCAGGGATGGGCATTCCAGCTCAATACCCATCTGTGTCTGGGACACTGCCAGAGGGAGCCTGTGAGTCCAGAGAGCAGAAGAGAGTGATAAGGGTTGAGTCAGTAGGGGACACCAGGAACTGGGGTTGGGAGATGACCCTGGTCAGGGAAGAGGGCGGGACTGTGTGTGGGCTGGAGGTCTGTTGCAGGGAGCCCAGTGTGTCTATGTTGGGGCCTTGGTGCTTGAAGAAGGGCTTTGCTGATGATGATCCCTGATGCACCAGAGAGCAGTGCCCAGCAGAGTCCTTACTGTGCTAATGCCTCATAGTGCAGACACACTTCCAGCCTCAGACCCTAGTACTGCCAAGGATCCTCACACAACCTCAGCCCCAGGCACTGACAGGGTCCCTCCACTGCCACCCTTCTCCTAGGACACCTCTTTCTACAGCCTCTTTTCCCCCAGGGACTCCCCAGTGGCTGCATGTACCTTCCCATCCCACATTCAGTCTTGCTCAACCCCTCGCTCCCCATGCACACAGCCTCCTTCCTTTCCCTCTATGACCCCTGGAGCTGGTGAGTCAGAGGCAGACAACTGAAGTGCCCAAAGGAACTGTACCTCTGATAGGTTTCACAGTAGCAGCCCTGTTAGTCTGTATCCACAAAAAGAACAGGAGGACTTGTGGCACCTTAGAGACTAACAAATTTATTTGAGCATAAGCTTTCGTGAGCTACAGCTCACTTCATCGGCTGTCTCCCTGGCACCAACCGCCCATGTTATGCAAGCTCCGGAAGGGAAGAACCTCTCTGTGGTTTTCAGGAGGTTACTGAGCAGTTGCTGAGGCATGTTGTGCTGGTGAGTGATGTGCGTATATCTGCATATGTTTGTAAGGGATATGTGTGTTGTACTTAAAGTACTGCACAGGATCTCTTCAGGGAGGATAAGGCAAAGCACCACATTTATTGGTAATCCATGTATCAATCAACACCGTATCATATGTATATGATATATACTACACTCATGCACTCATACACACACAAATACACTGTCTTCTTGTTACCAACTAGTTGCTCTCCTTAAACGTCACTGGCCAAGTGAGTTAGATGGGGGAGGGGTGGAGCAGGGCTTCTGTCGATCTGGATCGATGCTCCGATGTTGACAAGACAAGACCCAGGGTCCTCTGCAAGACACCTCACATTTATAGCAGCTTCCCTCGTGCAAATCTATACCAGATGCAAAATCTGTGTCTCTGTCAGTTGGTCACCTGTGGCGCTTCCTTCTGCGTGTGGTCTTAATGGTGCCACATTTATTTTCAAAGAGGGTGTTTTCAAAAGAAGGTTTCAGAGTAACAGCCCTGTTAGTCTGTATTCGCAAAAAGAAAAGGAGGACTTGTGGCACCTTAGAGACTAACCAATTTATTTGAGCATAAGCTTTCATGAGCTACAGCTCACTTCATCGGATGCATACTGTGGAAACTGCAGAAGACATTATATACACACAGAGACCATGAAACAATACCTCCTCCCACCCCACTCTCCTGCTGGTAATAGCTTATCTAAAGTGATCACTCTCCTTACAATGTGTATGAAAATCAAGGTGGGCCATTTCCAGCATAAATCCAAGTTTAACCAGAATGTCTGGGGGGGGGGGGGGGGTGTAGGAAAAAACAAGGGGAAATAGGCTACCTTGCATAATGACTTAGCCACTCCCAGTCTCTATTTAAGTCTAAATTAATAGTATCCAATTTCCAAATGAATTCCAATTCAGCAGTTTCTCCCTGGAGTCTGGATTTGAAGTTTTTTTGTTGTAAGATAGCGACCTTCATGTCTGTAATCGCGTGACCGGGGAGATTGAAGTGTTCTCCGACTGGTTTATGAATGTTATAATTGTGTCCATTTATTCTTTTACGTAGAGACTGTCACATTGTCCAGTTTGACCAATGTGACAGTCTCTACGTAAAAGAATAAATGGACACAAATCAGATGTCAAGAATTATAACATTCATAAATCAGTCGGAGAACACTTCAATCTCCCCGGTCACGCAATTACAGACATGAAGGTCGCTATTTTACAACAAAAAAAACTTCAAATCCAGACTCCAGGGAGAAACTGCTGAATTGGAATTCATCTGGAAATTGGATACAATTAACTTAGGTTTGAATAGAGACTGGGAGTGGCTTAGTCATTATGCAAGGTAGCCTATTTCCCCTTGTTTTTTCCTACCCCCACCCCCCCCAGATGTTCTGGTTTAACTTGGATTTAAACTTGGAGAGTGGTCAGTTTAGATGAGCTATTACCAGCAGGAGAGTGAGTTTGTGTGTGTATGGGGGTGGGGGGGATGTGAGAAAACCTGGATCTATGCAGGAAATAGCCCGACTTGATTATGTAAAGAGTTGTCACTTTGGATGGGCTAGCACCAGCAGGAGAGTGAATTTGTGTGTGGGGGTGGAGGGTGAGAAAACCTGGATTTGTGCTGGAAATGGCCCACCTGTTGATCACTTTAGATAAGCTATTACCAGCAGGACAGTGGGGTGGGAGGAGGTATTGTTTCATATTCTCTGTGTGTATATAAAGTCTGCTGCAGTTTCCACGGTATACATCTGATGAAGTGAGCTGTAGCTCACGAAAGCTCATGCTCAAATAAATTGGTTAGTCTCTAAGGTGCCACAAGTACTCCTTTTCTTTTTGCGAATACAGACTAACACGGCTGTTCCTCTGAAACTTGTTAAACCCTGGATTTCTGCTGGAAATGGCCCACCTTGATTATCATACACATTGTAAGGAGAGTGGTCACTTTGGATAAGCTATTACCAGCAGGAGAGTGAGTTTATGTGTGTGGTTTTTGGAAGAGGGGGTGGGGGGTGAGAAAATCAAGGTGGGCCATTTCCAGCACAAATCCAGGTTCTCACCCTCCACCGCACACCCCCCTCCCCAAAATCACTCTCCTGCTGGTAATAGCTTATCCAAAGTGACCACTCTCCTTACAATGTGTATGATAATCAAGGTGGGCCATTTCCAGCAGAAATCCAGGGTTTAACAAGAACGTCTGGGGGGGGGGGGGGTTAGGAAAAAACAAGGGGAAATAGGCTACCTTGCATAATGACTAAGCCACTCCCAGTCTCTATTCAAACCTAAGTTAATTGTATCCAATTTCCAGATGAATTCCAATTCAGCAGTTTCTCCCTGGAGTCTGGATTTGAAGTTTTTTTTGTTGTAAAATAGCGACCTTCATGTCTGTAATCGCGTGACCGGGGAGATTGAAGTGTTCTCCGACTGATTTATGAATGTTATAATTCTTGACATCTGATTTGTGTCCATTTACTCTTTTATGTAGAGACTGTCCAGTTTGACCAATGTACATGGCAGAGGGGCATTGCTGGCACGTGATGGCATATATAATAAGATCTTCTAAACTTTCCACAGTATGCATCCGATGAAGTGAGCTGTAGCTCACGAAAGCTTATGCTCAAATAAATTGGTTAGTCTCTAAGGTGCCACAGTACTCCTTTTCTTTTTCAAAAGAAGGTGTGGCTTTGCCATCAATATGTCTGCTCTTCTTTAGTGAGCCCACTTGACAAGTTTTACTGTTCTTGGGGCTGGCTACCATCCCCTCTCCAACAGTTGCAGCTGTCTGGAGATGCTGCCTTCCATGCCTTGCTCATTCACACCTCATTCATTCAACAGGGCAATTGATTAAAAGGGGGGAGATCTCATTCTATTCCTAGCAAAAAGACATTTTTCTTCTGCCTTAACTATCCTTTGGGGCTATAACATTATACCAAGGCTGAATACAAAGTTTCTATATAAAGATTTGATATAAAGTTCCTATATCAAAGCACTTGACACACAGTTGCATGAAAACAAAGGTCACACATGGATGGACCCAGTACAAGGTTATATGAAGAGGCATAATACAAAGTCATATGAAAGTTATGTGAAGATGCTTAATGCAGAGATTTATCTACATGTGCACCCATCTTTGGGTGGGAGAGCTTGAGGAGCATGTCTGTGCACATGTGGGAGATGTGTTTAGGGTGTGTATGAGGAGAAATATGAGGATGGTTTGTGCCTCTTTGGGGATGTGTGTTGGGGAAGCATGTGCGTGTTGTGGAAATGTGTGAAGGATGTGCACAACCCAGAGGGACATGTGAGAGGGGTGTGTGTGTGAGTCTGTGGAAGGGGGACTGCAAGGGGTCTGTGCATGTACCTGCATGAGAGGAATGAATGACAGGTGTCTGTGTGGGTGGGAGGATGTGGGGGTTGTGCATGCAGCTGCACATGACTGGGGAACTGAAGGGTGTGCATGGGTGGGGGGTTGTCTGTGTGGAGTGGGGGGGTATTTGTGTGTGTCTGTAAATGAGGACATTGTGAAGGGGGTGTGGGAGGCGTGGGGGGGGGTGTCTGTCTATGGTGAGTTGTGGGTGTGTATATGGGGGATTGTGAGGGGTTAGCATGTCTGTATGTGGGGGGATTGTGAGGAGGTGTTTGTGGGGGGGTGTTTAGAGGCTTGAGGGGGTTGGGTCAGTGGGGGAGAGGTTGTGAGGGGTGTGTGTCCATGTATGTGTGAGAGAGGTGTGGGTATGGGGCTTGTGTCCATGTGGGGGGGGTGGCTTGTGGGGGGAGTTGTAAGGGGACATGGGGGCTGTAAAATTCTGTACTTTGGGGGAGCACCCTGTAACCCCCATGTTCCTCATCTGGGTATAATTGTGATATTACATATAAAGCATGTCTTGTAAGGTGTCGGGGAAAGGTTATGATCTGCTGAAGATCATTTCTCTATCCATAGATGTGTATCATTAATACATGTGAAGTTATAAAACTGTGTTGTATGGTTGTCACTAAAACATGCTGTAGGTTGGGGAATCAGCCAGATATTAGCTCCCTAGGGGCAACAGCAAGGAGAGTAACCAATGCCCTGGCCCAGGGTGTGAAACAACCCATCAACAGCCATTGTCCAGCAAGGGAGCAGCAATTCAATGACTCACCTGCATGAGGCCACACCAGGGGGATTGCTTCTCAGCCTTGCCTGGAGACTTCGCAATGCCCCCCAGACATGCCTGGACTTGTGTTTTTCCAAGCATATGGACTGAGGGTATAAAACAGAACACCAAGGGGCCATGCAAGGTCTTTCTCCTGCCCCCCCCCCCCCCCCATGCTGCAAGCAACAAAGACACTGAGGGAACATCTACACTGGCAAAGTTACAGCGCCACTCGGAGTGCTGAAGGGAAACCACTGTGGTGTGTTCACACTGTCAGCTGCCTGAGCAACAGTGTGTTCACACTTGTGGCACTTGCAGCGGTATTCGGAGCAGTGCACTCTGGGCAGCTATCCCAGAAAGACCGAGACAAAGCACCTCTTTCTCTTCTGCCGCTAAGACTTGTGGGAAGGCGGATGGGGTTGCGTGGCATCCTGGGTCCTGTCCCAATGCCCTGTGATGCATTGCTTCGCATCCCAGAAATCCCTGTGCTTCCATCTGCATTTGGTGCCATCTTTCAATGGTTTGTGTACTTTGCTCCCTGCCTCTTCGGGCTGCAGGAATGGATCCTGAACTGCTGACTAGTATGCTGCTTGCTGTGACCAACACATCACGAGTGGCCGTGGAGTTATTCCTTAAACTAAAAGGGCAAGAGGAGTGTGACATTGATCTCACCACGCATACTAGCTACGACATGAGATTGCTTGTGGCATTCATGGAGGTGCTGACCACTGTGAAACGCTGCTTTTGAGCTCGGGAAACAAGCACTGAGTGGTGGGATCACATTGTCATGCACATCTGGGATGACGAGCAGTGGCTGCAGAACTTTCGGATGAGGAAAGCCACATTCATGGGACTGTGTGGTGAGCTCGCCCCAGCCCTGCGGCACAAGGACATGAGAATGAGAGCTGTCCTGTCATTAGAGAGGTGCGTGGTGATTGCATTGTGGAAGCTGGTTACTCCAGACAGCTACTGATCAGTTGCTAACCAGTTTGGAGTGGGAAAGTCGACCATTGGACTCGTGTTGATAGAACTGTGCAGGGCCACTAATGACATCCTGCTCTGAAAGACCGTGACTTTGGGTAACGTATGTGAGATTGTGGCTGGCTTTGCACAAATGGGCCTCCCTAACTGCGGAGGGGCACATTCCAATTCGGGCACCAGACCACCTAGCCATCGAGTACATTAATCACAAGGGGTATTTCTCAATGGTTCTCCAGGTGCTTGTGGATCACCAGGGGCATTTCACAGACATTAATGCAGGCTGGTCCAGAAAGGTGCATGACACATGCATCTTTTGGAACACTGGCCTGTTCAAGAAGCTGCAAGCAGGTACTTTCTTCCAGGACCAGAAGATCACCATGCCCATTGTGATCCTGGGAGGCCCTGCCTACTCCTTAATGCTGTGGCTTATGAAGCCATACACCGGGCAACTTGACAGCAGCAAGGAGTGGTTAAACAACAGGCTGAACAAGTGCAGAATGACTGTTGAGTGTGCTTTTGGCCATTTAAAGGCCCGCTAGCGATGCCTCTATGGGAAGCTGGACCTGGCCAATGACAATATTCCTATGCTTATAGCTGTGTGCTGTAAGCTCCCTAATATTTGTGAAGGAAAGGGTGAAATTGTATGTTGCTTTGCAGTGCTCTTTTTGCTTTCAATTAATAGAATAAAGATTGCTTTCAAACCAACACAATTCTCTTAATAAAAGACAACAGCCGGAGGACAGAGTCAAATGAAAAAATACATCAGCAGGGAGGGGAATGGGGGAAGGGAAGGTCCCAGGAGGAGGAGGGGACCCAGGATGGCTAAAGATTTGTGTATGTCCAGGGATCATATCCAACCTTCTCCTTTGGAGTACAATGCAGTGGGTACTGTACTTTAGCAGGGCCAAACTGCAGAGGGATGTGTGCTGAGTGCAGTGGGTAGTGGGAGTCTGCAGTACTGGACTGTGGGGGGGGGAGTGGAATGCTGCAGGTAGAGAGTGGAGCCAGGAGGTTGATAACAACAGCATGTTGGCAGTGTCTGGGGGGTGCATGGGAAAGAGTTTTGCGACAGCGGCTGCAGGGGAGGGTGGGCGCAGAGCTGCTCGGTTTGAAGAGCTGGTATCACCTGGAGCGTGTCCATTTGGTGCTTCATAACGTTTAAGAGCTACTCTGTGGCTTCTTTCTGGCATGCCATCTTCTCCTTTCGGTCCCTCTTCTCGCTGTCCCACCACTCCTTCAGTTCCTGTTTCTCGGCAGCTGAGTGCATCATAACCTCACTCAGAAAGTCCTACTTAGTTCTTCTTGGCCACTGTCAGGGTTCCTTCCCCACTCTGAACTCTAGGGTACAGATTTGGGTACCTGCATGAAAGACCCCCTAAGCTTATTCTTATCAGCTTAGGTTAAAAACTTCCCCAAGGTACAAACTTTGCCTTGGCCTTGAACAGTATGCTGCCACCACCAAGCAGGTAAAGAGACCACTTGGAGATGTCTTTCCCTGAAATATCCCCCCAAGCCCTATGCCCCCTTTCCTGGGGAAGGCTTGATAATAATCCTCACCAATTTGTACAGGTGAACACAGACCCAAACCCTTGGATCTTAAGAACAATGAAAAATCAATCCGGTTCTTAAAAGAAGAATTTGAATTAAAGAAAAGGTAAAAGAATCACCTCTGTAAAATCAGAATGGAAAATACAGGGTATTCAGATTCAAAACACAGAGGATCCCTCTCTGGGCAAAACCTTAAAGTTACAGAAAACAGGAATAAATCTCTCTTAACACAGGGAAAATTCATATTAAACAAAAGATAAACTAATCCGCCTTGCCTGGCTTACCTACACTGGTTGAAATATTGGAGACTTGGATTAGGATAGGTTGGAGAAGATGGATTTCTGTCTGGCCTCTCTCAGTCCCAAGAGAGAACAACCATGTAAACAAACAGCACAGACAAAAGCAGCCCCCCCACCAAGACTTGAAAGTATCTTGTTCCCACATTGGTCCTTTGGGTCAGGTGCCAGCCAGGTTAGCTGAGCTTCTTAACCCTTTACAGGTAACAGGATGTTGCCTCTGGCCAGGAGGGATTTTATAGCACTGTATACAGTAAGGTTGTTACCCTTCCCTTTATATTTATGACAGCCACTTTCTAATTCTGCACAGCCGTTCTGCTGCCGATAACAAAGAGAGAGGCTGGGCTCCCAAGGTCATCTCTGGGAAGTTTAAATGCAACATTTTACAGAAGCAGTATTGTTTGCAAGACACACAACAGTGATTCAGTGCTTTAAAACACAGCCAGTACTCTCACCTGTCACTAACTGGCTGACCCCAGGCAAGCACACATGAGCCACAAGACCCCCCAAATGGTGAGTAGCTGCAGGGGCAGGATAAATCAGTCTTCCCAGACCCTGCTGTACACTTGGCACATGGCTCTTGGGGAGAGCCAGCACTGTAGGGGGGGCCTGATAATCATTCCTGTCCCCACACTTTCCGCAGGATGTGATCATTATAGAAGATATCTCACTGCTGAGGGTAAGCAGGAAATCAAGGGAGGGTCTTCTCCAAGCCTGCGGCTTCTGCCCTGGCCTGTGGAAGTATAACATTGTATAAGTATAGCGTTGTATAAGGGGACATGCTGGATACCTTGTATATGAGAGGGCATGCCAAAACATGTTACAAAGTATCTGAGGGAGCACATGTAGGGACAGTTAGCTTTTGAATGGAGAAGCAATTAAGATAGAGCCAGCACGTCTAAGAAGCAGGCATCAGAATGGAAGGTGTGAAGGGCAATTAGTTAACTGGAAGCTGATAAAGGAGATTGTTAAGGGTGGCAGGTAATTGAAGATACGTGACTGGTCTCGGGGATCTCGAAGGGTGGTGACTAAAATATTTTTTCTTCTTTTGTCTGTAACTTCTCTGTAACTTGTTCTCCAAAAACTGTATAAATTAAGAGACACAAGACCCACTCGGGGGGGCTTACTTCTAAATGTATTAGCAGAGCAGCTTTGCTAATAAAACAGAGTGGTCTGATAAATTGTGAGTCTGAGTCAAACTTTGACAATTTGGAGGTTCCACCGAGATGGCAAGCGGCTTCACTGAGGCTGTGTGATCCCTGACTGCCTTGCAGGACGATCGTGGCAGCCGGCGTCCGGACGCTTAGTCCAAGTGATCCTCCACAAGACAGAAAGGTACACAGCAGCAGCGCAGTCTACGCCATTGAACTTGTTGGTTCCCACTCTGTTCGGGTAGGGGTCCTTGGATCCAGCTTCTGGAATCAGACGTCTCAGGTAATTATTATTTTTGTGCTTTAACCGGTTTGAGGACTGTCTTGTCTTTGTGTCTATCCGTCTTCCCCGTGGTGTGTGTGTGAATCTGGGAGCCATCTCTGTCCGGAGACTGGCTGACCAAGGGGTCCCCGTCCCCACGGTCTGAATAAGTGGAATCTGCACAGCTGCAGCTGCACCATGCCTTGGGTATAACCCCTGGTGTGAAAGCAAGGGCAGTTGAGGCAGTAGCCTGTGGGCTCCTTTCTGTGTGTTGCACCGGGTACCGCTCTGCTGAGCCCGAATTTCCTTCTTGTGTGAGTGCTGTGTGAAGCCCTCCTGGACGGGTAATCAGAAGTCTAAGGTAGAACAGTTCCCTAAGGGAACTCCAGCTTATTTTATGTATTTTAGGAGGGGTCCGGACTCCTGTAGGTTTCTTGAAAAATGGTCCAAATTAGCTCTAGAGAACCCCAAATTACAGTGGCCGCTGTTAGGTTCTTGGGACAAGGATCGAGTGGATGCTTTAAAAAGCAAACTTGTCCTCCCAAAAACCAAATTGGAGAGAGGAGAAGTAGACTGCTTCATGCAGTGGTGGGAAGAGGCAAATCGTAGATGGACTGAGTCAAAACTCACCTCTCTTAAAAATTCTATCAAAAAACTAACAGTTCAATTGGATGCAGTCTCTCCCACCACTAGTCCGAGCGCTCCCCTTTGCCCAGTCCTGTGCAATGATCTGGATCAAACCCAACCCCCACCATACTCCTGCGCAAATAAGAAATCAGAAAAGGAAAAATCTTCAGTGACTACAGATAATGAAAGTGAAGAAGATACCCTCATTGGCCTCACAGCTCTGCAAAATATTATGAAGAAGAAATCCAAAGCAGACTGCAAAGATTCTCTTGACATCTCTTCTTGGAAAAGAGAACCTGAGGGGAGGTTAATGAGAGACTCTTATCAAACTGTTGTGGCACCCTTACGAGTCCTTAAGATGGGAGAAAGTGAGTCCATATGGGATTATAAACCCTGGACTCGTACGGAACTTTTATCTATAGTTAAAAGTTTTCCCAAACCACAGGAAAACTCTGTCAAATTTGCTGAGGAGTTTCTGTTAATCTGTGAAACCTATGAACCCTCTGAGACAGATCTCCTCCAACTGTGTAAATTGTTAGCTCCTGCCAGTTATTATGAAAAATGGTTGGCTGCCGCAGACTGGCCAGCTGAGGCATGCCACTCAACCATAAAAAGTATTGGCCCAGATTCGGCATACAGAGACCGGTGTATGGCTCTTTGGAAGCGCCTGCATCAAGCCATTCCCAAAGTGTGGTCTCCTAAAACAAACTGGACAGCAATACTTTGCTGTAAGCAAGGGCAAGGAGAAAGCCCAGGCGACTATAGGTCCTGGCTAACTGATATTTTCCTACAACATTCAGGAATACAAGAGCCTGATGTAAATGGGCAGGGGGCCTTGGCACATGCATTTGTTGATGGTTTTCTCCCTGCCACAGGCAGCATGTTAAAACGAATAAGTGTGGGATGGGAGACTGAAACCATGGACAAATTGCTGGCAGTAGCAGAGCATTGCCACCGCACTTTAAAAGGAAAGGAGGAACAGTCCTCCCAAAAGTTAATGGCTCTGCAGATACAGCATTATTCAGGACTAAGCAGACCACACCGGGGACAGGGACGGGGTTGCGGAAGGGGGCGGGGGGCTAGATTAACTGGGGTTTGTAACTACTGTAAACAGCCTGGACACTGGAAAAAAGAGTGTCCAAGACGACCTAATAATTGTATGGGAAATCAAGTGAACCCCCCGCTGGTTCCTCCAGCTGATCCCCAACCCTATTTTTCACCCCAACAATGACGGGATGCTGGGGAACCTCACAAAGTTTTAGCTCCCTTATTACCTCTGTCCCCTACTGGAGAATGTGTCCTGACTGTAAATGATCTCTCTCTCCCTTTCCTTGTTGATACTGGAGCTTCTCTTTCTACAATCCGCACCACTGACTTGCCTGAGGTTTCCCGATCTGGAAAATCTGTGTCTGCTGTTGGCATTACAGGGATCCCTACCTCTTTTCCCCTCTCAAAACCTTTGTCTGTTCAGGTCGGTCCCCTCTCTGAGGAGCATGCATTCCTCCTCTCTGATTCCACCGCTGCAAACCTTCTGGGACGGAACTTGCTATGCAAACTTGGCTGTTCTATTTACTGCTCCCCAGATGGTGTCTATCTGCAAATCCCTCAGTCTTCCTTATGTGATTCTGTAGCCTCCCTGCTGTCTGAAACTTCCCTCTCCACTCCGGTCCCTTGCTGTCCCTTAACTCCGTCCCTAGAGCACCTAATCTCTCAGGTTCCTTCCTCCCTATGGCCATCTCACCCATCTGAAGTGGGCCGATTAAATATGGACCCAGTTCGGATTACTGTAGACAATTCCAAACCTCTGCCTCGCCTGTCTCAGTATCCTTTGAATCCTGAGGCAGAGGCTGGGATTGCTCCAGTTATATCTGCGTTAAAAGAACAAGGAATTATTGTCCCTTGTTCCAGCCCCTGTAACACCCCTATCCTCCCAGTTCAAAAGGCTGATGGCAAATCGTGGCAATTTGTTCAAGACCTTCGAGCTAGTAACCGTATTGTCATACCTTCTTTTCCAGTGGTTCCTAACCCTGCTACAATACTAGCGTCTATTCCTCCAAATGCAACCCACTTTACTGTTGTAGATTTTTGCTCCGCTTTCTTCTCTGTCCCAGTTCACTCTGAATCCCAGTATCTCTTTGCCTTCTCCTACAAGGGTCAGCAATATACATGGACTACCCTTCCCCAGGGGTATACAGAGAGTCCATCCTATTTTTCTCAAGCCCTAGCCAGGGATCTCGCTGATCTGGTTTTCCCATCAGGATCCACACTGATCCAATATGTGGACGACTTACTCCTGTGCTCCCCCTCTCTGTCTGCCTCAGAAACTGATTCACTAACACTTCTCACAGCTTTAGCAAACAAGGGTCATAAGGCTTCTCGCACAAAATTGCAGCTCTGCCAAACCTCTGTCACATACCTAGGCTTCCTTCTCTCCCAGGGCTCCCGTACACTCTCTCCAGCCCGGGTACAAGTCATCCTTAGCTTTCCCCAGCCTTGCTCTCCACGCCAGGTCAGAAAATTCTTAGGCATGACAGGGTTCTGTAGGCAATGGATTCCCCAATATGCTTCTCTGGCTAAACCGCTCCAAGAACTCACTCAATCCTCTGTACCTAACCCCATGCCATGGCCACTTGAAGCAAATGCTGCTTTCATCTCCCTTAAGCAGAATTTAGCCTCTGCCCCTGCCTTAGGGTTACCTAACTATGACAAGCCTTTTACCCTTTTCTGTCACGAACAATCTGCTTGTGCCCTCGGGGTTCTTACTCAGGAGCACGGTGACAGAAATCGCCCGGTGGCTTATTTTTCTGCAACCTTGGACCCTGTAGCCCAGGGTTTACCCCCTTGCCTACGCGCTGTAGCTGCTGCAGTGTGCCTGGTCGAGATGTCTGAGTCCCTTGTCCTCCGCTCTCCTCTTACTCTCCTGGTTCCCCATTCTGTGGAAACTCTCCTTCTGCAACGCAACACTGCTCACCTCTCCTCTGCTCGCCTCACTAGGTATGAACTTTTGCTGCTTTCAGCCTCACATATCACTATTAAGCGCTGCTCCCGGTTAAACCTTGCTACCCTCCTTCCTTTACCTAGTGATGGTGAACCCCATGACTGCCTTGCAACTGTCTCCGCTATCACTGTCCTGCGCCCCGACCTTTTCAGATGTACCTCTCCCTAACTCTGACCTGGTATTATTCACTGATGGGTCCTGTTATAGAAATGACCAAGGCCACCTCCTTGCAGGGTATGCTGTGGTCTCTCTCTCTGAGACCATAGAAGCTGCGCCCTTACCCTCTGTGACCTCTACCCAGGTGGCTGAACTGATTGCTCTAACCCGTGCCTGCTTTCTAGCCGAGGGGCTCTCTGCCACTATTTTTACTGATTCTCGGTATGCCTTTGGGGTTGTGCATGACTTTGGCACCCTCTGGCAGGCTTGGGGTTTTCTTACCTCTACTGGTACCCCTATCAAGAATGGCCCCTACATTGCCACCCTCCTGTATGCAGTTTTACTACCGTCTACCTTGGCAATTGTTAAGTGTACTGGCCACTCAGCGGCAGACACCGAGGTGGCAAAAGGTAATGCACTTGCTGCTGCTGCTGCAAAACATGCCGCCACTATAAAACCTTCACCAGAAGCGTTTCTTGGTCCCCTCTCTGTCTCTGTAATGCCACCATCCCTATCTCATTTCGCTCAGCTCCAGGATTCTGCCCCAGAAACAGAGAGAGACTCCTGGAGTGCTTTGGGTCGCTCTTTGCATTCTGATTCCCTTTGGCGATCGCCCACCGGTACCTTTGAAGCCCCCCTCTCACTCTACCCGTCTCTAGCCGCCCTGCTACATGGTGTTTAACATGTCGGCAAGGAGGGGATGGTCTCTGCTATGAGTAAGGCGGGGTGGTGGGCTCCCCATTTCAGCTCCTTTGCAACCCGCCACTGTGCCGCTTGTGTTATTTGTCAAAGCCACAATGTAGGCAAATCTGTAAAAGTAACACAAGGGTTCCGGGGTTTGCCTCAAGCACCTTTCCTACACTGGCAACTCGATTTTGTACAAATGCCAAAGTGTCAGAAATATGAATTCATTTTAGTTAAAATATGTCTGTTTTCGGGTTAGATTGAAGCCTTTCCCTGTCGCAAAGCTGATTCATTGTCCGTTGCAAAATGTCTGTTAAACCACATTATCCCTACCAAGGGAATTCCTGCCACTTTGTCTAGTGACTGGGGAACACATTTTACTGGAAAAATTGTTCAACATCTAAACCAGATATTACATGTCACCCACCTGTTGCACTGCCCTTACCATCCACAGAGTGCAGGGGCAGTTGAAAGGCGAAATGGTGTGCTTAAAAATAAGCGGGCAAAAATCTGTAGTTCCACAGGGTTAAACTGGCCAGCTGCTTTACCACTGGCCCTTATGGAAATTCAGTCATCCCCATCCCAGAGACACAAATTGAGTCCATTTGAAATCATCATGGGACGCCCTATGCGAACAATGGCTACTATTACCCCAGCCCCAGACCTAAATCTAACTCACAGCACGCTCCTCCAGTACTGCAAAGGGTTAATGCAAGCTGTGAGCTCCTTCCATTCGCAGGTGCGAGCAGCTTGGCCTACGGAACCCACCTCTGCTGCCTGTCACACTCCTGAGCCTGGTGATTGGGTCTACCTGCGGCACCACCTTCGGAAGCACGCCTTGGAACCCTGGTAGAAGGGTCCATACCAGGTACTGCTCACCACCCAGACAGCAGTGAAATTATCCGGCATCGCTGCATGGATCCACGCCTCACAGTGTAAGCCAGCACCACCTCAAGGGGACCAAGCACCTCTGCTTGACCACGCAGAACCAGCTTCAACCCCAGAAGACAAAGAGGAACAGCCTGCAGTACCTTACAATCTGCGCTCTCGTAAGGGTTGCCAGAAGCAGAGGGTAAGCAGACAGCAGGACCCAACAAACAAGAAGCAGTAGTGAGCCTAGCGCCTGCTGCCTGGTGGACGTAAAACCGTGACTGCGGTTCCCTCGAAAGGGGTTGTCGGAACCAGAAAGGGTCCTGCTTCCAACATGTGTCCTTTGAGAAGCTTAATCCTCAGCTACTGTGGCCTGAGGGTCTGGGGAATCCAGAGTGCTAATCTAATGTTGTTAAATGTCACCAGTGAAAGTAATGAAAAAGAACGATTGATGTATGGAATCCAGTAAGTCATTGGTCATGGGTGTAGCCTTGACCAAAAGGGGGGATTGTGGAAGTATAACATTGTATAAGTATAGCGTTGTATAAGGGGACATGCTGGATACCTTGTATATGAGAGGGCATGCCAAAACATGTTACAAAGTATCTGAGGGAGCACATGTAGGGACAGTTAGCTTTTGAATGGAGAAGCAATTAAGATAGAGCCAGCACGTCTAAGAAGCAGGCATCAGAATGGAAGGTGTGAAGGGCAATTAGTTAACTGGAAGCTGATAAAGGAGATTGTTAAGGGTGGCAGGTAATTGAAGATACGTGACTGGTCTCAGGGATCTCGAAGGGTGGTGACTAAAATATTTTTTCTTCTTTTGTCTGTAACTTCTCTGTAACTTGTTCTCCAAAAACTGTATAAATTAAGAGACACAAGCCCCACTCGGGGGGCTCACTTCTAAATGTATTAGCAGAGCAGCTTTGCTAATAAAACAGAGTGGTCTGATAAATTGTGAGTCTGAGTCAAACTTTGACAGGCCCCTACGTGGCTTGCCTGTGTGCAGCAATGGTCCCCTCCCCCCCCCCGCCTGTGATGGCACAGTGGCATGGGAAAGATATTGTTAATGGGGCAAGACACAAAGCAGCTCTGCCGAAGAACCTGCAGCAGCGGATTGCCCAGTATCTCCATGAGACTTTCCTGGATATCTGAGGGAGATTCCCGTGAAGTGAGGGAGTCCATCAACAGCCTGTTCCACTGCTCAGACTAGGCATGCAGTGGGAGACGAGCCTGCTTTCTGCAATCCTCCTGTCCCCAACAACTCGCTTCAGCAATTCCCCAAATCAGATCCGCTTACTAGGGGCCTCCTCTCCTGTTTGCACTTCACCAAGATCTGACTGCTGTGACTGGCTAGGCTCCTCTGGGGTAGAAAAGAGCTCCTGACTGCATGCATCTCTGGCCTCCGAGTCATCCTCTGCCTCTGGGTCTCCCTCCCACTCTTCGTCCAAGATTGCCTCCTCCTGGCTCGGTCCACTCTCGACTGGCACGTGAGCCAACAAAGTATCCACCTCCACTGCAAAGGCCCCTGTGGAGTCACCACCAAGTATTGTGTCCAGCTTTTTGTAGAACTGGCAGCTCGTGGGTGCAGCACCAGAATGGCGGTTTGCCTCCTGTATCTTTTGGTAGGCGTTCTGCAGCTACTTCCCTTTGACCCTGCACTGCAGTGTGTCCTGGCCATGGCCCCTTTCTGTCATGCATTGTGAAATCTGTCCGTAGGTATCATAATTCCTATGGCTGGAGTGCAGCTGGGTCTGGACAGCCTCCTCTCCCCAAATGCCGATGAGGTCCAGCAGCTCGGCATTGCACCAAGCAGGGGAATCGCCTGGTGCATGGAGCCGGCATGGCCACCTGGAAAGACACGCTGAGACCACTGCACGCATCACCGAGCAAACAGGAAGGGGACTTTCAAATTTTCAAAGGAATTTACAGGGTGGAGATGACGGTTGGTCACCTGAGGGCAGGGCAGTAGAGTTCAAACCAATGACCAGAGAGGTGAGAACAGGCATTGTGGGACGCCTCCCGGAGGCTCATTGCAGCGCTGTCATCGCCACGGTGTCTACACTGGCCCCGCAGCGATGTACGCCCGGCGCAGAAAGCTTGACGCCTCTCGTCGAGGTGTTTTTGTTTGTTTGTTTGTTTGAAGTGCCGCAACTGTGCAGTTTCTATGCACTCAGTGGCCTGGCAGCGTGTACACTTTGGGAGTTACAGCTTAGAAAGCTGCTTTACTGCACAAAAACTTGCGAAGACTGAAGACTCCAACTGAGGGGACTGGCCCAGATTTCAAGGGTGAAATCTGTGTACTATGAACTGCAATATCCAGCAGGGTAAGAAAATGCTTAGTTTAGGTGGTGCCCAGTCTAATATGGTTGAGAGTTTAGACTGCGAGCTTATATTTTATTTCTTTTGGTAACTAACTCTGACTTTTTTTGCCTATAACTTAATATCACTTAAAATCTTTTATAGTCTATAAATTTGTTTAACTGTTTATCTTTACCAGTGAGTTTGCCTGAAGTGTGTGGCAAATGTGCTTAAGTTTGTAAAGGCTGGTGTATATCCACTTTCCATTGATGAAGTGGTGAACCAATTAATAAATCTGCATTGCTCATCTTGAGCAGTGCAAGACTGTATATTCCTGAGGTGCAGTGCTGGGAGCTGGGGGGATTGAGCTGGTACCTTTCTCTGTATGATTCATGAGTGGCTCTGGGAGCATTCATGCAATGTAGCTGACTGGGGGGCTCCACATGCTGTTGTGCTGAGTGATCACAGCGCCTGGAGGGGTTTGCTGCTGGTCACTAGCCAGGCATTGTGAGAGACAGCCCAGACCGGAGAGAGTTTGGGGGCACAGCGGTCCCACAGTCCCAGGCTGCACCCCATGGATCCTGTCACAGTGGCACAGCAAACAGGATGAAATACACAGCTTGTTGTACTGAGTAAGATTTGTGCTTAAAACCTTTATACCAGTGTATGAAGTGAGACTTTAAGTGTGGTGGCTAAGGACAGTCAGGAGGAGGCTACTGGTTTGTTGTTTTCTGTTTGCTTATTTTGGGAAAGGGAAGTAGGGACAGAAAAGCAGGAAAATGAGTGAAAGCAGTGAAGTGATTGCAAAGTTGGAGCTTTTTAGGCTGCAGGTTGCAGAAAAGGAGAGGGAGCACCAGAGACTATTGCAACTGAAAGAACTAGAGATAAAGGAGAAGTGGGAAGTAAGAGAGAGCAGGAAAAAAGAGCAAAAACACCAACTGGACCTGCTAGAGAAGCAGAACCAGAACCTACCAACCCCAGCGATTCCCATCATGCCAAAAATCCACAATTGGGACCATTTATGTCCTGCATCTGAGGCAGACTGTATTGCTGAATATCTAACATCTTTGAAAGGCTGTGTGCAGCACATGAGATCCCTGATGCCAAGAGAGTTCCTACCCTGATTGCAAAATTAACTGGAAAAGCTCTGTATGTATTCAATGAAATGCCTACTGAGGATGCTTTAGACTATTGTAAATTTAAAAACACTGTTTTTTGCAAAGGTTTCAGATTATACGTTTTAGGGATAGTCAAATTTAGGAGTCTTAAGAGGGATATTGGTATGAGTAATGAGGAATATGTGAACAAATGAAAGATTTGATGGGAAATTGGATGAGGGGCAAAGGTGTTACCAGCTTTGAGGGATCGTTGGATCTTGTTGCTCAAGAGCATTTCCTAGGCATGTGTAAGCTGAGGTGAAGCAGTATCTGTGGGACAAAGATGTAACGTCTGTGGATGAGCTCGGTCTCTTGCTGATGCCTTTGAACAGACCCAGGCATCTACTGAAAACAAACCCCTGACAGGGGTTTAAAGCTTAGGGAAGGGAAGATCCCACTTTATCCCTAGAAAGACAGAGGGTGGCTGGGAGGCTGGGTACTCACCTCCCCAAAACCATTCCTCTAACCCTCATCCCAAATCTCCTGTGAAAGCAGAAGAACCCAAAAAGTGCTATCGGTGTAATTCCACTGATCACCTGAGGAATAAATGCCCTGTGCTAGGAGGAAGCAGGCAACCAATGACCCATGTTAGCTCTGCTGTCCTCAACACAGAACCCTCCCCCCCCGCCCCCCAGCGATTGGAACCTATCATATTGGTTTTGTGAGATTAGCCTCAGCAGAACCAGGTATGGAGCACATTAAGGTTGTTTAAATTAATGGTAGGGAGTACTTGGGGCAGAAGGGGCCCAGATCTCCCTGGTTAAGCAGAGTGTGGTCCCAAAGGCCAGTATGTTGCCTGCCCAAATGGCAGAGATTGTGGGGGTGGGTGAAAGCAGATTCTTTTTACCACTAGCTAAGATCCATGTGATGTGGGAAGGTTTGGAGAGTGTTTTGACTTTAGGGGTAATAGAACACCTGCCTCCTAGTTGACCTGCTTCTTGGTAATGATTTTTTCCATGTAGCTCAGGTTAAACTATTTGCCTGCAGCAAGAAGGAGTCTTATGCTGAGACCCACGATGGAAAGTGTGAAAGTAGAATGAATTATATTGAAATTATAATTCATTAAAGAAATGCTACTTGAAGGGTTTGTTGAAATATAGTTGTGAGGAAGAGAAACATTAAGGAGTGTGAGACAATGGGTCCTCAAACTAACTTAGAGCTCCTACTGAGCTAGGAGATTGGTAAACGTTAGTATGCAAATAAGATATGTATGTATATTTGTCAGTTTCTGCTTCCTTTTGTCTCTTATGTTAAATTGGCTTTGGCTTATTTGTATAAATAAGTTAGCTGGAGCCTCAGAGAGGGGCTCACATATCTGGGCGCATTGGCAAAGCGCTTTGCTAATAAACAGAGTGGTCAGACAGTGGTGCATCCGATGAAGTGAGCTGTAGCTCCCAAAAGCTTATGCTCAAATAAATTGGTTAGTCTCTAAGGTGCCACAAATACTCCTTTTCTTTTTGCGAATACAGACTAACATGGCTGCTACTCTGAAACCTGACAAATTATGTGGCTACGTGGCTCTGGGAAGAAGGATAAAGGAGTTTGAGGTGCAAGTGGTGTTCTCATCCATCCTCCCCGTGGAAGGAAAAGGCCTGGGTAGGGACCGTCGAATCGTGGAAGTCAATGAATGGCTACGCAGGTGGTGTCGGAGAGAAGGCTTTGGATTCTTTGACCATGGGATGGTGTTCCATGAAGGAGGCGTGCTGGGCAGAGATGGGCTCCATCTTATGAAGAGAGGGAAGAGCATCTTCGCGAGCAGGCTGGCTAACCTAGTGAGGAGGGCTTTAAACTAGGTTCACCGGGGGAAGGAGACCAAAGCCCTGAGGTAAGTGGGAAAGCGGGATACCAGGAGGAAGCACAGGCAGGAACGTCTGTGAGGGGAGGGCTCCTGCCTCATACTGAGAATGAGGGGCGATCAGCAGGTTATCTCAAGTGCTTATATACGAATGCACAAAGCCTTGGAAACAAACAGGGAGAACTGGAGGTCCTGGTGATGTCAAGGAATTATGACGTGATTGGAATAACAGAGACTTGGTGGGATAACTCACATGACTAGAGTACTGTCACGGATGGTTATAAACTGCTCAGGAAGGACAGGCAGGGCAGAAAAGGTGGGGGAGTAGCACTGTATGTAAGGGAGCAGTACGACTGCTCAGAGCTCTGGTACGAAACTGCAGAAAAACCTGAGTGTCTCTGGATTAAGTTTAGAAGTGTGAGCGACAAGAGTGATGTAGTGGTGGGAGTCTGCTATAGACCACCGGACCAGGGGGATGAGGTGGATGAGGCTTTCTTCTGGCAACTCGCAGAAGCTACTAGATCGCACGCCCTGGTTCTCATGGGTGACTTTAATTTTCCTGATATCTGCTGGGAGAGCAGTACAGCGGTGCATAGACAATCCAGGAAGTTTTTGGAAAGCGTAGGGGACAATTTCCTGGTGCAAGTGCTAGAGGAGCCAACTAGGGGGGGAGCTTTTCTTGACCTGCTGCTCACAAACCGGGAAGAATTAGTGGGGGAAGCAAAAGTGGACGGGAACCTGGGAGGCAATGATCATGAGTTGGTTGAGTTCAGGATCCTGCCACAGGGAAGAAAGGTAAGCAGCAGGATACGGACCCTGGACTTCAGGAAAGCAGACTTCGACTCCCTCAGGGAATGGATGGGTAGGATCCCCTGGGGGACTAACATGAAGGGGAAAGGAGTCCAGGATTGCTGGCTGTATTTCAAGGAATCCCTGTTGAGGTTACAGGGACAAACCATCCCGATGAGTCGAAAGAATAGTAAATATGGCAGGCGACCAGCTTGGCTTAACAGTGAAATCCTAGTGGATCTTAAACATAAAAAAGAAGCTTACAAGAAGTGGAAGGTTGGACATATGACGAGGGAAGAGTATAAAAATATTGCTCGGGCATGTAGGAATGAAATCAGGAGGGCCAAATCGCACCTGGAGCTGCAGCTAGCAAGAGATGTCAAGAGTAACAAGAAGGGTTTCTTCAGGTATGTTGGCAACAAGAAGAAAGCCAAGGAAAGTGTGGGCCCCTTACTGAATGAGGGAGGCTACCTAATGACAGAGGATGTGGAAAAAGCTAATGTACTCAATGCTTTTTTTTTGCCTCTGTCTTCACTAACAAGGTCAGCTCCCAGATTGCTGCGCTGGGCATCACATGGGGAGTAGATGGCCAGCCCTCCGTGGAGAAAGAGGTGGTTAGGGACTATTTAGAAAAGCTGGACATGCACAAGTCCATGGGTCTGGACGAGTTGCATCTGAGAGTGCTAAAGGAATTGGCGGCTGTGATTGCAGAGCCATTGACCATTATCTTTGAAAACTCGTGGCGAATGGGAGAAGTCCCAGATGACTGGAAAAAGGCTAATGTAGTGCCAATCTTTAAAAAAGGGAAGGAGGAGGATCCTGGGAACTACAGGCCAGTCAGCCTCACCTCAGTCCCCGGAAAAATCATGGAGCAGGTCCTCAGAGAATCAATCCTGAAGCACTTACATGAGAGGAAAGTGATCAGGAACAGTCAGCATGGATTCACCAAGGGAAGGTCATGCCTGACTAATCTAATCGCCTTCTATGATGAGATTACTGGTTCTGTGGATGAAGGGAAAGCAGTGGATGTATTGTTTCTTGACTTTAGCAAAGCTTTTGACACGGTCTCCCACAGTATTCTTGTCAGCAAGTTAAAGAAGTATGGGCTGGATGAATGCACTATAAGGTGGGTAGAAAGTTGGCTAGATTGTTGGGCTCAACGGGTAGTGATCAATGGCTCCATGTCTAGTTGGCAGCCGGTGTCAAGTGGAGTGCCCCAGGGGTCGGTCCTGGGGCCGGTTTTGTTCAATATCTTCATAAATGATCTGGAGGATGGTGTGGATTGCACTCTCAGCAAATTTGTGGATGATACTAAACTGGGAGGAGTGGTAGATACGCTGGAGGGCAGGGATAGGATACTGAGGGACCTAGACAAATTGGAGGATTGGGCCAAAAGAAATCTGAGGAGGTTCAACAAGGAAAAGTGCAGGGTCCTGCACTTAGGACAGAACAACCCAATGCACAGCTAAAGACTAGGGACCGAATGGCTAGGCAGCAGTTCTGCGGAAAAGGACCTAGGGGTGACAGTGGACGAGAAGCTGGATATGAGTCAGCAGTGTGCCCTTGTTGCCAAGAAGGCCAATGGCATTTTGGGATGTATAAGTAGGGGCATAGCGAGCAGATCGAGGGACGTGATCGTTCCCCTCTATTCGACATTGGTGAGGCCTCATCTGGAGTACTGTGTCCAGTTTTGGGCCCCACACTACAAGAAGGATGTGGATAAATTGGAGAGAGTCCAGCGAAGGGCAACAAAAATGATTAGGGGTCTGGAACACATGACTTATGAGGAGAGGCTGAGGGAACTGGGATTATTTAGTCTGCGGAAGAGAAGAATGAGGGGGGATTTGATAGCTGCTTTCAACTACCTGAGAGGTGGTTCCAGAGAGGATGGTTCTAGACTATTCTCAGTGGTAGAAGAGGACAGGACAAGGAGTAATGGTCCCAAGTTGCAGGGGGGGAGGTTTAGGTTGGATATTAGGAAAAACTTTTTCACTAGGAGGGTGTGAAACACTGGAATGCGTTACCTAGGGAGGTGGTAGAATCTCCTTCCTTAGAAGTTTTTAAGGTCAGGCTTGACAAAGCCCTGGCTGGGATGATTTAATTGGGGATTGGTCCTGCTTTGAGCAGGCGGTTGGACTAGATGACCTTCTGAGGTCCCTTCCAACCCTGATATTCTAGGATTCTATGTGAGTCCTGAATCTGACTTTGACAATTTGGAGGTTCCACCGAGATGGCAACCATCTTCACTGGGGCCGTGTGACTCCTGACTGTTCTTAGGACGGCCGTGGCAAGCCGGCACCTGGGCATTTGGCCTGAGCAGTCCTCCGCCAGAACGGAAGGGTGCATGACCACAGTGAAGTCTACGCCATCGAACCTGTTGGTTCCCACTCTGTTCTGGTAGGGATCCCGGTATCTGACATCAGGAATCTGGTCAGGTAATTATTTCTGTGTTTTGTCCGGACTGAGGACTGTCTTTGTGTCTATCCGTCCTTCCTGTGGTGTGTTTGAGTCTGTGCTCCGTCTCCGTCCGGGGATCGGCTGACCAAAGGGTTCCTGTCTCCACGGTCCGAGTGAGTGAAATCTGCACAATCGCAGCCGCACCGCACCGCGCCTTGGGTAAAACCCTTGGTGTGAAAGCAAGGGCGATTGAGGCAGTAGCCTGTGGGTTCCTTTTGTGTGTTGCACCGGGCATCGCTCTGACGAACCTGACTTTCCTTCTTGTGTGATTGGTGTGTAAAGTCCTCCTGTATGGGTAACCAGACATCTAAGTCAGGACAGTTCCCTAAAGGAACACCGGCTCATTTTATGTATTTTAAGGAAGGGTCCGGACTCCTGTAAATTTCTGGAAAAATGGTCTAGGCTAACTCAGAAGAATCCCAAAATTCAGTGGCCACTGTTTGGATCTTGGGACAAAGACCGAGTAGACGTCTTAAAAGACAAACTCGGCCAACCTAAAACTAAATTGGCAAAAGGAGAGGTTGATTGTTTCATGCAGTGGTGGGAAGAGGCAAATCATAGGTGGACAGAATCAAAACTTGCCTCTCTCAAAGATTCTGGCTTCTATCCCACCAGATGCAACTCATTTTACTGTTGTTGATTTGTGCTCTGCTTTCTTTTCTGTCCTGGTTCATCCTGACTTCCAGTTCCTGTTTGCCTTTTCTTACAAGGGGCAACAGTACACATGGACTACACTGCCCCAGGGGTATACTGAAAGCCCGTCATATTTTTCCCAAGCATTAGCCCGAGACCTTGCTGACTTTGTTTTCCCGTCCAGGTCCACACTAGTTCAATATGTAGATGATCTACTCCTCTGTTCCCCTGCATTGTCTGCCTCTGAAACTGACTCTTCAGTGCTCCTTACTGCCCTAGCAAATAAGGGTCACAAAGCTTCTCACTCTAAACTACAACTCTGTCAAGCTTCTGTCACATACCTTGGCTTTCTCCTCTCCCAGGGTTCCCGTGCACTTTCTCCCACCCGCGTCCAAGCTATCCTTAGCTTTCCCCGACCCCGCTCCCCACGCCAGGTCCGGAAATTTTTAGGCATGGCTGGATTTTGCAGACAATGAATTCCCCAATATGCCTCCCTTGCAAAACCTCTCCAGGAACTCACTCGATTCTCTGTGCCTGACCCCATGCTGTGGCCCCCTGAAGCCAATTCTGCCTTTGTTTCCCTCAAACAAGGTTTGGCTTCTGCCCCTGCCTTAGGGCTGCCTGACTATTCTAAGCCTTTTACCCTTTTCTGCCACAAACAATCTAGGGGTGCACTTGGAGTTCTCACTCAGATGCACGGAGAAAAGAACGGCCCAATGGCTTATTTCTCTGCCACTTTAGACCCTGTTGCCCAAGGCTTACCCCCCTGCCTGCGTGCTGTGGCTGCTGCAGCGTGCCTAGTCGAAATGTCTGATTCCCTTGTTCTCTGCTCTCCTCTTACCCTCCTGGTCCCTCACTGACCTCACCCTGCTCCAAGGCTCTGCCCCAGAAACCGAGAAAGAATCCTGGGTTGCCCAAGGTTGCTCTCCACATCCCGATTCTCTTTGGCGCTCGCCTACTGGTGCCTTTGTAGCCCCCTTTTCACTCTACCCGTCTCTGGCCGCCCTGCTACACAGTGTTTTGCATGTCGGAAAGGAGGGGATGGTCTCTGCTGTAACTAAGACAGGATGGTGGGCCCCCCATTTCAGCTCTTTTGTAGCCCGCCACTGTGCAGCCTGTACCATTTGCCAAAGCCATAATATTGGTAAACCTGTAAAAGTGGCCCAGGGGTTCCGGGGCCTGCCTCAAGCACTGTTCTTGCATTGGCAACTTGATTTTGTACAAATGCCTAAGTGTCAACAATATGAATTTATATTGGTTATGGTATGTTTATTCTCCAGTTGGATTGAAGCCTTTCCTTGTCGCAAGGCTGACTCACTGTCTTTAGCCAAATGTTTGTTAAATCATATTATGCCTGCCAAGGGAATTCCTGCTACTCTGTCCAGTGATCGGGGTACACATTTTACTGGACAACTTGTTCAACACCTGGACCATATATTGCATATCAAACACCTGTTGCACTGTCCCTACCACCCACAGAGTGCAGGTGCAGTTGACAGACGAAATGGTGTACTTAAGAATAAGCTTGCTAAAATTTGTGACTCTACAGGATTAAGCTGGCCAGTAGCCTTACTGTAGCTCTTATGACATGAGATCCACTCCATCCCAAAGGCATAAATTAAGTGCCTTTGAAATTGTTATGGGACGCCCTATGCAAGCTATGACTACCATTACTCCTGTTCCAGATTTGAACTTGACTCACAGTGTGCTCCTTCAGTATTGCAAGGGACTAATGCAAGCTGTAAGTCACTTCCATTCACAGGTTCGAGCAGCCTGGCCCTCGGAACCCACCTCCAATGCTTGCCACAACCTCGAGCCAGGTGATTTGGTCTACGTACGGCGCCATCATCGAAAGCATGCCTTGGAGCCCCAGTGGAAGGGTCCTCATCAGGTACTGCTTACTACACAGACGGCTGTTAAACTATCTGGCATCACAGCGTGGATACATGCTTCACAGTGTAAAAAGGCACCATCCCCAGAGAACCAATCATCACCTCAGGACAACGCAGAGTCGATTTTGACTCCAGAAGAAGACGTAGAGGAACAGTCTGCAATACCTTACAATCTACGCTCTCGTAAGGGTTGCCAGAAGCAGACGCTGTTCCTTGGCTGCTGGTATCTTACAGTCTGGGGAGACCACGATGACCATTCTTTTATTCAGCAGCAGGTATGGATAGCTCAGACCCTTAATATTTCTAATTGCTGGGTCTGCAGCCACATCCCAGCCCACTCTCAAACTGGTGTTCCTGTCCTGGCTATCCCACTCAAGTCCCCGGACCTCACTGGAGGGCCTCGTCCGTTTAACAAAATATGGAACAGCAATGACACTTGGGAAGTGGTGGGAATAAATGCATCTAAATGGATAAGTGTGGTGGAGGGAAAAGGTATTGGTGTTGGGTGTGTAATGAGACAGGGCTGGATCTGGGGAAAAGCCGTTGCCTTCAGCATATTGTGGCCAATGGTGTATGGGATTATTCAAACAAAACTAAAAAGTGGCGGGCCGGGTATGGAGATATGAATTTTTTCTCAACCTGGGATCAAACAGAGAAATCAATCTCATGTTCCCCCTACAGTCATGCAAATAACACCACTCCTCATAAGGAGAATTACCCTGTACCCTTTGGGAGATACTCCTCCTCCTTTGCAAACACCTATATGACAAATGAGTGTAAGTGACCCTTCCCAGCCTTAATAGGCCATCACTGGGTGTGCGGGACCAGAGCTTATACCGCACTACCAGCTAATTGGTCAGGAATCTGTTATCCCACCTGACTCTTCCCACAATTCCGACTGCTAGGAACCTTCCCTCGAGAACGCCTCCGCAATTTCAGGCGAAAAAGAAGGGACTTAACAGATGCCCAATGGTATGTAAATAACATAAGCCCCTTAACCTGGGAAGAGGCCATTGGCGGTTCCTTCATACCATTAGGGGGAGTAATACACCATGCAAAAAGGCTCCTAAGGTTACAAGCAGTAGTTGAAATAATGGCAAATGAAACCGGAGAAAGTTTAAGAGCCCTGGCCAAAGAAACGGGCAATCTGACAGAGGGCCCTCCAAAACCGTCAGGCATTGGACATAGTGCTGGTGGCAAAGGGAGGGACTTGTGCTCTCATTGGAAAAGACTGCTGTGTGTATATACCAGACAACACCAATGAGGTAATAGATCATGCTAGCCACTTAGAACAAATCACATATCTTCCCCACAAAGAGCCAAGTTCTTTATGGAAGTGGCTAAGTAACCTTTTCAATTTCTCTGGCATAGGAAACTGGTTGTTTCGGGGAGCCCTAACTCTCCTGTTTGGAATCCTAATAATTTTTGTATGTTTTCAGTTACTTTCCTGTTGTAACCAAAATTGTGTCAGGCATGCTACACAGATAGCTGCCCCAAACCAGAGTGCTAATTTGATGATTTTAAATATCACTGATGAACAAAGAGATAAAGAACGATTGATATGTGGAACCCAGTCATTGTTGGTCATTGCGTAGCTTGACCAAAAGGAGGGATTGTGAAAGTAGAATGAATTATATTGAAATTATAATTCATTAAAGAAATGCTACTTGAAGGGTTTGTTGAAATATAGTTGTCAGGAAGAGAAACATTAAAGAGTGTGAGACAATGGGTCCTCAAACTAACTTAGAGCTCCTACTGAGCTAAGAGATTGGTAAACCTTAGTATGCAAATAAGATATGTATGTATATTTGTCAGTTTCTGCTTCCTTTTGTCTCTTATGTTAAATTGGCTTTGGCTTATTTGTATAAATAACAGGTTTCAGAGGAACAGCCGTGTTAGTCTGTATTCGCAAAAAGAAAAGGAGTACTTGTGGCACCTTAGAGACTAACCAATTTATTTGAGCATGAGCTTTCGTGAGCTACAGCTCACTTCATCAGATGTTGTGATGAAGTGAGCTGTAGCTCACGAAAGCTCATGCTCAAATAAATTGGTTAGTCTCTAAGGTGCCACAAGTACTCCTTTTCTTTTTGTATAAATAAGTTAGCTGGAGCCTCAGAGAGGGGCTCACATATCTGGGTGCATTGGCAAAGTGCTTTGCTAATAAACAGAGTGGTCTGACAAATTATGTGAGTCCTGAATCTAACTTTGACAAAAGGGTAAGGTCTCAGGAATTGCTGAGGGAATGGGAGAAAGCCTCCTTGATTCCTCTGCAGCAGGGGGAAGCCACATGCTTCCAGGTGGGAGGTTAGTTGAGACCAGCTCCTACACTGCAGCTGGAGGCAACACCACATCAGGAAGAGATGAGGGTGTAATGCCTGCCAGGGAGAGGATTGTCTATGTTGTTAGCTGCCAGCAAATTGCAGCTGAACCAGAGGCAGACTCCTTCTCAGGGAGCACAGAGAAATGTGTCCCAGAGGAGAGCCCAGAGAAGGGGCAGGGAATCTCAGAAACCACTGAGGTGGGTGAGGATTCCTGTGACTCTGTAACAGAGGGAAGCAGGGTGCTTCCAAGTATGGGAGAGGCTGAGACTAGCTCCTTTCCAGCAGAAGGCAACATGCCCTCAGGGGCAGGGGCAGGAGAGGTGCTCCCCGGGGGCAACAGCAAGGAGAGTAACCAATGCCCTGGCGGGGTTGTGAAACAACCCATCAACAGCCATTGTCCAGCAAGGGAGCAGCAATTCAGTGACTCACCTGCATGAGGCCATACCACGGGGATTGCTGCTCAACCTTGCCTGGAGACTCTGCAATGCCTCCCAGACATGCCTGGACTTGTGTTTTCCAAGCACATGGACTGAGGGTATAAAACCAAACACCTGGGAGCCATGCAAGGCCTTTCTCCTGCCCGGCACCTAAGCAACAAAGACTCTGAGAAGAAGACTGAAGACCCCAACTGAGGGGATTGGCCCAGATTTCAAGGGTGAAATCTGTGTACTATGAACTGCAGTATTCAGCAGGGTGAGGAAACTGCTTAGTCTAGTTGGTGACCAGTCTAATAGGGTTCAGAGTAACAGCCATGTTAGTCTGTATTCGCAAAAAGAAAAGGAGTACTTGTAGCACCTTAGAGACTAACCAATTTAGCTCAATGTAGCTCACGAAAGCTCATGCTCAAAGAAATTGGTTAGTCTCTAAGGTGCTACAAGTACTCCTTTTCTAATAGGGTTGAGAGTTTAGACTGCATGCTTATGTTTTATTTCTTTTGCTAACTAACTTAGGCAAAAAGTCAATCACTTAAAATCTATGTTTTTAATAGTCAATAAATTTAACTTTAAATTTAAATTTACCAGTGAGTTTGCCTGAAGTGTGTGGCAAATGTGCTCAGGTTTGCAAAGGCTGGTGTATCACCACTTTACATTAATGAAGTGGTGAACCCCAATTAATAAATCTGCATTGCTCGTCTTAAGCAGTGCAAGACTGTACGTTCCGGAGGTGGAAGGCTAGGAGCTGGGGGGATTTGGCTCTAGTGCCTTTCTCGGTGTGATTCAGGAGTAGGGTGACCAGATGTCCCGATTTTATAGAGACAGATTTTATAGAGACAGTTCCGACTTTTGGGGGGCTTTGTCTTATATAGGTGCCTATTACCCCCCACCCCCGTCCTGATTTTTTCACACTTGCTGTCAGATCACCCTATTCAGGAGTGGCTTTGGGAGCACTCCAGCAATATAGCTGTTGTGCTGAGTAATCACAGTGCCTGGAGGGGTTTGCTGCTGGTCACTAGCCAGGCATTGTGAGAGACAGCCCAGGCTGGAGAGAGTTCAGGGATCACAGAGGTCTCACAGTCCCAGGCTGCACCCTAAGGAACCCATCACAGGGGCATTTGTATGTGTGGGAGGGGATTGTGAGGGGGGACTGAAGAGTTTCTCCTGGGGAGAGGGGTTGAGGGGGGGGTGGGTGTCTATGTTGTTGAGCTGTGGGGGTGTATGTTTTTGGAGGAGTCTGTCAAGCGGGTGGTTGTGAGGGGTGTATGTTTGTCCATGTGCAGGTGGGGTGGGGGAGGGGTGTTGTGAGGGCAAGAGTTTGTGGGGGTGGATCTGTATCTGTGTGGGGTTATGAGGGATGCATGTCTTCATCTGTGGGGGTGTGGCAGGATTGTGAGTGTGATGGGGGGTTGTGAGGAGGTATGTTTGCATATGGATGGTTGTGAGGGGTGTGCCTGCATTTGTGGTGGGGTTATGAGGGGTGTGTGTGCAGTGGGGTTGTGAAGCGTCTGTGTTATATATGTGGGAGTGGTGAGGGGCATGGGTGTGCACAAGTGTCAAAGGGAAGCTGCAATTTTGGGCTGGAATTGAGGAAACCACAGAACGTGAGAACCAGCAATGTTTCCAACACAGGATTTCTGAATATGTGCTGCTGAGGTCAGTGAGCATCTCACTTCTGCAGCAACATGGAGCATGCAGGGTCGCTGCTTCTGAGTTCTATTCAGAGACTGAAGCTAGTCACTTGTGTCTGCCACAAGCAGAGGGATCAAAGCCTCCCTGCAGGCACCAACTTCGTTTCAGTGGTCAAGGTTATCGATCCCCAGGCTGTGGAGCACCTGTCTGCTCCCCAGCTGGGTGGAGAAGGAATTCAGCTAGCCTAGTCCCTTCTCTAAGCATGGGGTGGGGGAGCAGTTCTGCTCTGGATGTAACTCTCCTTCCTCCTCTTCAGCAGAAGCATGGTCACTGCTGAAACCACACTCTATGCTCAGTGGAGAAGTAGCCTGGGACAGTGGAGTGCCCAGGAAAGGAAAGGACTATGGTGGATGGTGAAATTCCAGCTCTGCTTTCACTGTGCCTCATAGCTCCCTCTCTCTCAGAGCCCAAACTTGGGTTCCCTCCCAACCCATAGAACAGGTACTGCCCTTGGAGAAGCGGGTGGGTGTGCAGAGGGAGGCAGAGCAGTCCCCATGGCCCAGTCAGTCCTTAGCCTCTCTCCTAAGGTGGCCAATGATGGTTGCTTGTTGTGTAGGTACCTGTCCCTGGGAAACTGGAGAAATTGGGCAGAGACCTACCAACCGACAGGTAACTAAAGAGCTTCCACTGGGAAGGACTTGGCTGACCTGGGGCTTCATTGGTACTGGCACACACTAGAGGGAAAAGCCTTGTATCCCATTTCCCATTCCCCTAAGCCAACCTGTCCCCCTGACTTGGGGTGGATCAGAGATGACACCTTAGAGGGGAAATCCCCAAAATCCATTAACCACCTCCCTGGGATGGGACTGGAACCAGTGCCCTCTATCTCATTCCCTGACCTCCTGAGACGCTGCTCATCTCAGAGGAGACAGCCTCAGAGGTTGAGGGTCATGGTTCTACTTGGCCTTTATGCAAATGATTTTTGCTGAAGCGCAACCCCTCAAGATCCCCCTTTCTCCCTCTACCAGTCACTCACGGGGTTGAATTTGGTTCCTCCATCAGTTTAAGCTATGGCAGTTTTCAGTGTGGGCTGAAGTTCCCAGCCTATGCTTAGCATGTGCCCTTCACTGTCACGTATTCAAGCAGACTTTGTGGTTAGCGCCTGCCTCGCTCAGACATTTCTATCTGCAGAGAGTAAATGTCACACAACTAAACCACAGCTGCTGAGTGTCTGACTCTTCCAAGACACGTTGACTCAGAGACAGAGGAGCTAGGGTGTCAGTGAGCCCTAACATGGCAGCACGACCCTATGGTGAGTGCTTTATTGATTGATTTTACTTACCTAAGATGCCTTTACCTGACCAACTCTATTTTCCTTATTCACTCCCTGGGGTTTAGTCACCTGCCCTCCTGCTATCTAATTACTGCATTTATAACTTATCTATCCACCTCCAAGGATGGGGGGGGGCTGTAGCAGCAAGCACTATCTGCTCCAAAGAGCTGCCAGCCCAAACCCAAGGCAAGGACCAACAGGTGAGAGCAGCAAACAAAGGGGGTGGAATTGGAGAGGAGGGTTACAAATACTGGTATCATGGGCATAGCTCCTACCCAGGTGTCAGGCTACACAGCTCTGACAGAGTGGCAGTAGGAGGGTCTTTCATTCATTTATAAAGTGCTATTTTTGGGATGTGAAGCTCTTTAAGTGAAGGCTCCATTCCATTTCAGACAGCTGTGCTAACGGTCCAGTGCAGGCTGCTCACTGATACAGAGCAATCTGTATCTGTGTTACGCTATACAAAGCACACGGGATCTTTTATAGCAGTGAAGGCAAATACACCATATTTATTGAAAATTCAATAGTTAGTATATGCTTTTCAGTCACACACACATACTACACATGCACACAGTCCTGCCAGTTGTTGTTTTTATAGTTAACGGTCTGTTGTAGCTCAAGTCAATCTAATGGCCAGTTAGATTGAACACGAGTGAGGAACTGGGTTCTGTCAGTCACGATCTGATGCTCCGAGGTTTTGCAGGACTGAATCCAGAGTGAACCCCATCTTTATAGTTGTAAATTCCCATTTGAGTCCATGCATTTTGCAATGTCATCCTGTAATCATTAGTCCTTAAGAGGTGTTAATATTGGGGTTTTCTGCTGTTATCATTTGATGGTTATTGTCGGGCTTCCCATCGTTATCTCCTATTTGTTGTCTCACCTTCGGGGGTGCCTGCCTCACCTCTGAGGTCGTCAATGCTGCTAACATGTTTAGCATCGGATACAATGGATGTTTTCTGATTGTCTCCTGGTGTTCCCAAGTCTCTCACTTTTACTTGACCATCTGGACATTTGTGATGGCTTTCACACCTTATCTTTTCCTGATGCATGCATTCCTCATTCACACAATCAATCTCTCACAGAGAAGACAGCAGTATTTTATATTCAGCAGAATACATTGTAAATTAAACTTCACAAAATCTTGTGGTCAAAGCAGTTTACATTGTGGCTCAGGCCTTTAACATTCCTTTAATCTAATTAACATAGACACAATACAAGATCCTGTCTTTTACTCACTAAACCTTAAAACAAATAAATGTATATTTAACTAGAGTGCCTAATTTGTAATACATATAGGAAACCATAGTAGACATTATAACTTATCCTAAAACAAAAGGGTGACCATAATCAGTCATAAGGATTGTTCTGGTCTGTCCCTGCCTTAACATCAGTACAGACACTGGCAGTCTGTCAGATGCGTTCCTACCAATGTCCCAGAGGGTCATTCCTTTCTGCTATTCAAAAAGGGTGGCTGGTAAAATGAAATCAAGACATACATTAGTATCTCTATTCTTATAGTACAATTATAAAATCCTGTCCCTTCATCTGGAACTTGGCACAAGCAAACACTATACATTTTAATATGATTAAATGTAAATGTATACATCTAGGAACAAAGAATGGAGGCAATACTTACAGGACGGGAGAGTCTTTCCTGGGAAGCAGTGAGATTGAAAAAGATTTAGGGGTCATGGTTGACCAGCTGAATATAAGTGATGCTATGGCCAAAAGGGCTAATGCAATTCTTGGGTGTGAAAACAAGTGAATCTCAAGTAGGGGTAGAGAGGTTATTTTAACTCTGTATTCGGCACTGGTGTGACCCCAGCTGGAATACTTTATCCAGTTCAGATGTCCAGAATTCAAGAAGAATGTTGATAGGATCAGAGGCTAAAATAGGGAAAGAACAAGTTAAAAATTACTTAGACAAGTTCTTCAAGTCACCAGGTCCTGATGAAATGCATCCTAGAATACACAAGGAGCTGACTGAGGAGATAGCTGAGCTATTAGCGATTATCTCTGAAAAGTCATGGAAGACGGGAGACATTCCAGAAGACTGGAAAAGGGCAAATATAGTGCCCATCTATAAAAAGAGACATAAGGACAATCCGGGGAATTACAGACCAGTCAGCTTAACTTCTGTATCCAGAAAGATAATGGAGCAAAAAATTAAGCAATCAATATGCAAATATTTAGAAAGGGACAGGCAAACTTTTTGGCCCGAGGGCCACATCTGGGTATGGAATTGTATGGTGGGCCATGAATGCTCATGAAATTGGGGGTTGGGGTACAGGAGGGGCTGAGGGCTCCGTCTGGAGGGGTCAGGCTCTGCGGTGGGTCCAGAAATGAGGAGTTCAGTGTGCGGGAGGGGGCTCCAGGCTGGGGCGGGGTGAGGGCTCTGGCTGGGGGTGCAGGCTTTGGGATGGAGCTGAGGATGAGGGTTTGGGGTGCAGAAGGGTGCTCCGGGCTGGGATCAAGGGGTTCGGAGGGCACGAGGGAGAGATGGGCAGGGGGTTGGGACATGGGAGGGGGTCAGGGGTGCAAGCTCTGGGCAGCGCTTACCTCAGGCAGCTCCCAGAAGCAGCATGTCCCCTCTCTGGCTCCTACGCAGAGGCCAGCCAGGCAGCTCTGCACACTGCCCTGTCCGCAGGCGCTGCCCCTGCAGCTCCCATTGGCTGTGGTTCCCGGACAATGGGACCTATGGGGGTGGCACTTGGGGTGGGGGCAACATGCTGAGCCCCTTGGCTGCCCCTATGTGTAGGAGCTGGAGGGGGGTCGTGCCACTGTTTCCAGGAGCCACATGGAGCCATGGTGTGTGTGCAGCAGGGCAAGCCCCAGACCCTGCTCTCTGGTGGGTGCTCAAGGGCCAGATTAAAATGTCTGAAGGGCCAGACGCAGCCTCCGGCCCCTAGTTTGCCCACCCTGATCTGGAAGATAATAAGGTGATAAGTAACCATTAGCATGGATTTGTCAAGAAATCCTATCAAACCAACCTGATAGCTTTCTTTGACAGGGTAGCAAGCCTTGTAGTTAGGGGGAAGTGGTAGATGTGGTATATCTTGACTTTAGTAAAGCTTTTGATACTGTCTCACATGACCTTCTCATATACAAAGTAGGGAAATACAACCCAGATGGAGCTACTGTAAGGTGGGTGTATAACTGGTTGGAAAACCATTCGCAGAGAGTAGTTATCAATAGTTCACAGTCATGCTGGAAGGGCCTAACAAGTGGGGTCCCGCAGGGATCAGTTCTGGGTCCGGTTCTATTCAATATCCTAATCAGTGATTTAGATAATGGCATAGAGAGTACTCTTATAAAGTTTACAGGGTTGCAAGTGCATTGGAAGACAGGATTAAAATTCAAAATGATCTGGACAAACTGGAGAAATGGTCTGAAGTAAATAGGATGTAATGGACAAATGCAAAGTATGCTACTTAGGAAGGAACAATCAGTTGCACATATACAAAATGGGAAATGACTGCCTAGAAAGGAGTACTGTGGAAAGGGATCTAGGGGGGGTCATACTGGACCACAAGCTAAATATGAGTCAACAGTGTAACGCTGTTGCAAAAAAAAGCAAACCGCATTCTGGGCTGTATTAGGAGGAGTGTTGAAAGCAAGATACAAGAAGTAATTCTTCCGCTCTACTCCGTGCTGATTAGGCCTCAACTGGAGTCTTGTGTCAAGTTCTGGGTTACACATTTCAGGAAAGATGTGGACAAATATTGGAAAAAGTCCAGAGAAGAGCAACAAAAATTATTAAAGGACTAGAAAACATGACCTATGAGGGAAGATTGAGTTTGTTTAGTCTTGAGGGGACATAACAGTTTAAAGTACAAAAAAGGTTGTTACAAGGAGGAGGGAGAAGAATTGTTCTTCTTAACCTCTGAGGAGAGGACAAGAAGCAATGAGCTTAAATTGTAGCAAGGGCAGTTTAAGTTGGACATTAGGAAAAACTTCCTAACTGCCAGGGTGGTGAAAGCACTGAAATAAATTGCCTAGGGAGATTGTGGAATCTCCATCATTGGAGATCTTTAAGAGCAGGTTAGACAAATACCTGTCAGGAATGGTCTAGATAATACTTAGTCCTGCCATGAGTGCAGGGGACTGGACTAGATGACCTCTCGATGATAGATTGGAGAGGGTTCAGAGAGGAGCCATGAGAATGATTAGAAAACACGCTTATAGTGATAATCTCATGCTCAATCTATACAGTTTAACAAAGAAAAGGTTAAGGGGTGACTTGATTACAGTCTGTAAGTACCTACATGGGGAACAAATATTTCACAATAGGCTCTTCATCTAGCAGAGAATGGTATAACCCAATCCAATGCTGGAAATTGAAGCTAGCCAAATTCAGACTGGAAATATGGCATAAATAATGACCCTTCCTGTTTAAAAAAACACAAACAATTTACCAAGGGCTGTGGTGTGCTACTAACACTGTTTTTGGGTACAGGAAAGAAACACTGGGACATTCACACTTAATAAACTCTCCAGACGAAGCAAATGCAAATTAGAGCACATAGAGACATGGAAGAGCCATGGCGTGGGAGAGCAGGGATCCTTGCTTAGGAGAACACACATGCAAAGTTTATGGAGATGACCATTTGGTATAAATGTTTTGAACTGATGCTGATTAGTTTTACAAAATGAGAAAGCTTTCTAAGTATAAAGAAAAGGAGGACTTGTGGCACCTAGAGACTAACATTTATTTGAGCATAAGCTTTCGTGAGCTACAGCTCACTTCATCAGATGCATTCTGATGAAGTGAGCTGTAGTTCACGAAAGCTTATGCTCAAATAAATTTGTTAGTCTCTAAGGTGCCACAAATCCTCCTTTTCTTTTTGCGGATACAGACTAACACAGCTGCTACTCTGAAACCTTTCTAAGTATGTGAGCTTTCTCTGGCTCCCTCCCTCCCACACTCAACACTGTATCATTTCTGAAACTCCCTCTTAGCCATATATATTCATGTCCATATCTCCAAAAGGTCCAATAGCCCATTCCTCAATCCCCCTGCCTCCCATTTAATTTTTCAGTGAGCTGTTTTTAAGTTGCAGTTTACCGTCTCTTTTCTTCATGAGGTACACAGTCATATGTGCCTGTCACAGGATTGGGTGTCCCCTTTACTAAGCCAGGGTTATTCAAGATACGCTGGATGCTATCACTATCCATTGCAGTGCTATAAGGTCCTTGACTACTTTTAACCAAGGAACATAATCCTGACCTCAGAGTGTAATACAATAAAATAAAAAATGGAGCAAGTTGCCACTACTGCATGACTGAGCTAAGACAAATTGAAAGGTATAACAGGTAGTGCAGGGCTGAGCTAAAGGGTAACTGTTTCCAATTCTACACTGAAAGCTAAAGTGAAATGGCATTTTCACCACAAGCTGTATTCCTAATCTTTTGGGTCTGAGGATGGTGTACTAAATAGTATCTTGGTGCTGTAGCCACAGGGTGATGTGCTTACATTTTATAGGTCAGCTTAGACAAAAAGTGTATGAGACAACCTGAGCTGACTTTCAGTGAAAATGCTGCCTGCTGATCTAAACTCAAGACCTGATTCTGCTCTCAGATTTTCAAAGTAGCTCAGCTCCCACTCCGGTCCCCAGATGAAGTGGCCAGAGTTTCACAAGTTGAGTGCTGAGCTCTTTTGAAAATATGACCATTTATTTGGTGGTGCCTCAGTTCCCAGCGTGAAACATGGGAATAATATCACCCACTTTCTCCCACTCTTGATCTGTTTACACTGTGTGCTCTTCGGGTTTGTTACTATGTGTTTGTATGATGCCTAGCATAGTAGGGCCCTGATCCTATCTGGGAATGCTAGGTCTTACCATAATACAAATAAATAGATCACAGACACTCAGAGAGAGTACTTATATAGCACCATTCATGTTAGGCTGCAGTTTTCAAAGGACCCTTAGGGCTGGTTCTACACACAAACCTTAATCAAAATGATTAAATCAATTGTAATTCACCCCTTTTGCTATTTCAGTTCAAGTCTGTGTGTGGACACACTTTTATTTTAGAATAAAAAATTGTATTAAATTGCTGTAGAGCACTCTTGAACCGAAATAAGTATCCACACACAGACTTGCACTGAAACAACAAGAGTGGTGAATTATATCTGATCAGGGCCGGATCTAGGATTTTTGCCACCCCAAGCAAAAAAATGTTTGGCCACCCCTTTTTTTCGTGCCCCCCCTGCCCCTGGCTCCGCCTCAACTCTGCCCCTTCCTAACCCCTTCCCCAAATCCCCGGCCCCGCCTCCTCCCCCTGGTTGTGCCACATTTCCACCCCCCCATTGCTTCCTGCAGCTCCCCCCCTGCAACTCCCCGCCCTAGCTCACCTCCGCTCCAGCTGCTCCCTTGAACACGCCGCCACTCCACTTCTCCCTAGGGAGAGGTAGCATGTTCAGGGGAGCAGGAGGAGCAGAGGTGAGCGAGGGTGGGTGGGGGAGCGCAGGAAGTAATGGGGGGGGGGTAGAGGTTCACCTCCGCTCCACCACCGCCGCCTCTCCCGAGCGCACCGCCGCTCGGCTTCTCCTCCCTCCCTCCCAGGCTTGCTGCGCCAAACAGCTGTTTCGCGCGCGGCAAGCCTGGGAGGGAAGGGGGAGAAGCGGAGCGGTGGCAGCACGCTTAGGGGAGCAGGTAGAGGCGGAGCAGAGGTGAGCTGGGGCAGCAGGGGCACATTTCTAGGGGCGGCATGGCCGACGCCGGAATGCCGCCCCTAGAAATGTGCCGCTCCAAGCACCTGCTTGTTTTGCTGGTGCCTAGAGCCGGCCCTGTATCTGATTTAATTATTTCAGTGCAAATTTATGTGTAGACCAGCCCTAGGTGAGTTAGGCACCCAACTCCTATTGTCAATGGACTTTGGATGTCTAACTTCCTTATGCTCTTTGAAAATCCCAGCCCCGGTATCTAAATTGCAAATGAATCAGACTGAAGAGTTGAGAGTTTCTGGAGCAGTCTGGGTTATTGTGTAATGTGACCCCATTTGTGGTCATTCTATACCTCTCATTCATCGCTCTGCACCCCCCCAATTCTGCTGCCATATGTAGGTCAGGCACAATTTCCTGTGTTTGAACTGAACCTGGTCCTTTCCTTACATTCAAAGGGTCCTTCCATGTATCCCAGGCTGTTCCTTTTATGCACACAGTCTCAGTGGCCCTGGCATTGAGAGTGTGGTGCTTACAAATTATGGTGGAGTGATAAGTCTGAGTGTGCATTTGTCCATATCCTTACTGCGTTATTTGCACAACAACCAAAAAGTGCACCAGGTGCTTTACACATAAGGAGCCTTGCATCTTGGGGTATCAGTTAACACCAATGCAAAGTGGGCGTGAAATGCTATTGAATCCAAAAGGTGGCATTTTGCACTACTGTAAAGGGGCAACAAGGGGCAACGCAATGGTGAATGGGGTCCAAAGCCCCTTTGCTGAAAAAGGGACTCGGGGGAGTGGGGGGGTTCTGAGATGTATTTGACCCATGCATGGTGCAATTTTTGGAGCCAATTCCTAGCTGTCCTTGATTTTAGCCCTGGCCTGTGACTCTTGATGAGCCTTTTCTTTCTGATACTGGCACAAATCACAGTGTTCAAGTAATTCCCAAGTTCATTATTTGGCAAAGCAAGGTCCCTAGGGGATTTCACTGAGTCTTCAGCTTTTCTCACTTCCACAGTTGTGGGAAGCTCTGCTTGAGGTTGGGGGGAGTGGTTCCTGTAAAGGTCATATGATAAAAGTGGAAAAGCTTTGTCAAAATGGAGGCCTTGCACCAAGAGCCATGGTTCATCACTTTTGTTTGCAATTAGTTTGTTGGGAGTTTCTGGTGGACTTTCCTTGCTTAAGAGCATAATTGGCCTGTCAGGAGGACAGGAAGTTGTGACTGCTTCCTGGCCAGACAGCCCAGCTTCGCTGCAGTGTTTGCACAAACAAGGAGGAGTTAAAAGCTTTAGTTTCAGGCTTGTTCTCTAGCTCAGATCCCAACACAGGGTTACTAGGCAGTGAAATCCCAGCCCTATCTGTTTGATAAAGGGAGCAAGGAATCAAGGACAGTTAGGTGCTTGGGCTGCCTTGCTTTTTCCCTGTAGCACTCAGTTTTTCTGTCTTTTACAGACTCTTTGAGGAGTGCAGCTTGGGAGTAAGTGGAGTGACCGTGTTCCCCTTGTGAGACAGTCACCCTGGAGAACTGGATGTAGCCCCCACTGTAGGACAGTGACCCTGAAGACAGGGGACTGTGTTCCCTTCCATGCAGGATGGCAACTAAGGCACTTGGTAACAATCACTGACTCTGCTGCGTAAGGTGAATACCATGGCCTCGCCCTGCCCAATGGCCTTTAACACCACCAAATACTTCCTCATCCCTGTCTACTCTGTGGTAGTTGGGGCTGGCTTGCCGCTGAACTGCCTGGCACTTTGGACCCTGGTGTCCCAGATAAACAAGTCTATCGTCCTCTCTGTCTATATGCTGAACCTGGTGGTAGCTGACCTGCTGCAGACCCTGATGCTGCCCTTCTGGATCTACTATAGCTACTGGGATCACAACTGGGATTTGGGGGCTGGGGCCTGCGTGGCAGTCAGCCTGGGCTTTATCACCAACTTCTATGCCAAGAATGGCTTCCTGTGCCTCATTGCCATGGAGCGCTACATAGGTGTGGTCCATCCCCTGTGGTTCCGTGGGCTACAGACAATACACGGTGCCACCAAGGTCAGCGCCACAGCGTGGGTGCTGGTGCTCAGCATCTGCTCTGTGGGGACTGGGCTACTGCGGAAGGAGCCAGAAGCAGGGCGCTGCTATGAGGGTTACCCACTAGGCACGTACTATGCAAGTTTTAAGATGGCCACCATGGCTTTGTCCTTCTTCCTACCCTGCTTCTTCATGGGCTTCTTCTACCTCCGGGTGCTGCACAAGCTCAGGCAGCTGCCATCGCTGGAGCGGGAGACAAAGAGGCAAATCTACAGCTTCATCTCCCTCATCATCATCTCCTTCTTCCTGCTTTGTGTTCCTTACCAGGTGACGTCCTTCTACAAATACCAGAGGGAGATGGTTCAGAATAATGAAGGTCTCTGCCTCTTTGAGACAAACCTCTTCATTTACAGTCAGGCAGCACTGTGCCTCACCACTCTGGGCAATGTCCTGGATCCTCTGCTGTACATCCTGCTCCTCAAAGATGTGCGGACAGAACTCGGAAATCACTTAAAATGCAAGGTCTTGGATCAGGGTCACAAGTAGATTAGACAGGAATGGAGACACTGGGTGGACACTGGCCCAGACCACTGCGTAAGATACCCAGTGAGGTGGGGGAAACCCATTTGGACTTCAAGGTCCCTCCATTTGATCCCGGTCTGAATGCCAGGGCTTGGCCTTGCTCTCTGCTTCCCTTTGTGAAGCAGCTCTGCCCCCTGCAGCCAAATATGGAAATATGGTCCCTCAGGGACTTCCAGTCACTCAGAACTTTTTGGAGACGCAATTCAATACCAAAGAGACAGGCCGAGTCAAGCCACAAAAAATCATTAGATTGGCATATGAATAATAAATTTTAGGTCTTTTTGCCTTTATGGTTTGAGCTCCAGCTTTTCACTGCAAGTGGTGGGTGATCATGCTCTTTTAAATGAACAGCATCATATAATTTCAAGAGCTGGGGCTTTAACATTTAATATTATGTATGCATCCGATGAAGTGAGCTGTAGTTCACGAAAGCTTATGCTCAAATAAATTTGTTAGTCTCTAAGGTGCCACAAGCACTCCTTTTCTTTTTATTTAATATTTTGAGACTCATGATAAAACTGTGAGAGGTGGCAACACTGAACAGACGAAGTATAAAAAATGTAGACCACTAGACTAGATGAGGATCTAGGAGTGGATATGGATGGATAGGCGCAACCTGCAGCAGAGAAGATATTCATCCAAACTTACAAGTGAGTGAGTGTGAGAGAGAAGAGAGAGAGACCCAGATCCCCACCAGTGAAAATAGACCCACCCCCAACAAAAGCAGAAATGCAACGAAATGGTGCCCATTGGGGAGAAAGAGAGAGGCACCCATGTCCATGCCACATCCCTAGCTCAGGTATGAGCAGCCACAGAGATGGGTGATGTGAGAAACTGTCTATCCTCTGGCAGTGCCTCCCCTTTGCCCATCTCTCTCTCTCATCCTGAGTGCTGCACAGTGGCACCACCGGTCCCACACACACAGTCTTGCCAAATTCTTATTTTTAAACCAACCACCACCACCCCCAGGACAAATCAGGGCTTGAAGTTCTGGGAAAGAATCTTCCTGCTGGGGTGGCGGGAGCCTGAAGCAGCCAGGCTGAAATCCTCCAAGCCAGACCATTCATCCCTCCTACTGGGGGGAGGGTAAAATGTGTCCCACAAAGGGGGATGGCAGACAGACCGAACATGGATCCTGGTCTGCTGCTGTCTCCTGTCAGAGAGCCCTCTGTCAGGGAAATACAATTAAATGTACCAGTCTGAATAAAATCCAGGTCACTACCCTCTGCTTACTGACACTGGCCACCTCCTCACTGCGGGGGGGGGGGGCAGGTGAGGGCTTCCTCCTACACTGGCTGGAGCAGCCTCCCTCATGTGCTCACTAAATGTGTTCTCCTTTGCTTCTGAATCTCCCTGTCCTCCTGGATAAGCAGCACTGTGTGGTGATCGGGGGGATCTGGGGAGTGCTGTTGGTAGGGGATACGGTCATGTGTCAGGACCTAGATAGCGCTGTTGTGAAGTGAAGGCCAGAGGATTCCTGCAGAGGACAGTGTCTGAGATGGCTCAAAGCTGCACTGAACCCTGCATGTATCTACTGCTGGTGTTGCCCACCGAGCAGATTCCTCCTCATTCATCCTGGCAGTGGGGAGCACTGCTGGCTCCCTGCTTAAGACCGCTGTCTCATACAACTCCATGCAGCCCCCCTCTCCTGTGCAAAGGGCCGTGGCTTCCCTGCAGGGAAAGGGGAAGGGAGGAAGCTTTATTGGTCTCTGGTCTCCCCACAATTTTGGAGTGGGATAGGGAGGATCCCAATTCCTTTCCCCTGGAGGGTCTCTCCCTTGTTGGGCAGCGTAGGCCACCCTGGTGGTGACTCTGTGGCAGGCTATGGGGTGTTCGCGCAGCCCCTGCCCAACGGAGAGTTGGCCACCCAGATTCTGTGTTCAAGCTAGCGAACAGGGGACCGCAAACAGGGGAGTTTGAGAGAGTGCAAAGGAGATCCCACTGCTGAAAGAACAAGGTGCGAGTATTAACCTTGGGGTAACCGGATGATCGAGATGCTAAAGGATCACTCAAAGACGATAAGGCCATTGTGGAGAAACTAAATGAATTCTTTGTATTGGTCTTCACTGTTGAGGATGTGAGGGAGATTCCCAAACTTGAGCCATTCTTTTTGGGTGACAGATCTGAGGAACTGTCCCAAATTGAGGTGTCATTAGAGGAGGTTTTGGAACAAATTGATGAACTAAACAGTAATAAGTCTCCAGAACCTGATGGTATTCACCCAAGAGTTCTGAAGGAACTCAAATGTGAAATTGCAGGACTACTAACTGTCATCTGTAACCTACCATTTAAATCAGTTTCTGTACCAAATGACTGGAGGATAGCTAATGTTTAAAAAAGGCTCCAGAGGTGACCCTGGCAACTACAGGCCGGTAAGCCTCACTTCAGTACCGGGCAAATTGGTTGAAACTATCGTAAAGAACAAAATTGTCAGACACACAGATGAACATAATTTGTTGGGAAATAGTCAACATGGCTTTTGTAAAGGGAAATCATGCCTCACCAATCTAGTAGAATTCTTTGAAGGGGTCAACAAGCATGCGGACAAAGGAGATCCAGTGGATATAGTGTATTTAGATTTTCAGAAAGCCTTTGACAAGGTCCCTCACCAAAGGCTCTTAAGCAAAATAAGCAGTCATGGGATAAGAGGGAAGATTCTCTCATGTACTGGTAACTGGTTAAAAGACAGGAAACAAAGGGTAGGAAAAAATGGTCAGTTTTCACAATGGAGAGAGGTAAACAGTGGTGTCCCCTAGGGATCTGTACTGGGCCCAGGGCCAGCTTTAGGTACCAGCAAAACAAGCAGGTGCTTGGGGCGGCACATTTCTAGGGGCAGTATTCTGGTGTCGGCCATGCCGCCCCTAGAAATGTGCCCCCACCGCCCCAGCTTGCCTTCCCTCCGCCTCCACCTGCTCCCCTGAGTGCACCGCCGCCACTCCGCTTCTCCCTGCTCCCTCCCAGGCTTGCTGTGCGCGAAACAGCTGTTTGGCACGGCGAGCCTGGGAGGGAGGGAGGAGAAGTCGAGCAGCGGCGCGCTCAGGGGAGGCAGTGGTGGTGAAGCAGAGGTGAGCTGCGGCGGGGAGTGGTTCCTCTAACCCCCCCGTTACTTCCTGCGCTCCTGCCCCCTCACCTCCGCTCCGCCTGCTCCCCTGAACGCACTGCCTCTCCCTCACCTGAGAGGAAGAGGGGAGAAGCAGACCGGCAGCGTGTTCAGGGGAGCAGGCAGAGCGGAGGTAAGCTAAGGCAGGGGGTTGCGGGTGGGGGAGCCGCAGGAAGCAATGGGGGGGTGGAAAAGCAACACACCCGGGGGGAGGAGGCAGGGCTGGGGATTTGGGGAAGGGGTTAGGAAGAGGCAGAGTTGGGGCGGAGCCAGGGGCACGAAAAAAAAGTGGGGGCAGCCAAAAATTTTTTTGCTTGGGGCAGCAAAAATCCTAGAGCCGGCCCTGACTGGGCCCAGTCCTATTTAACATATTCATAAACTATCTGGGAAAAGGGGTAAACAGTGAGGTGGCAAAATCTGCAGATAATACAAAACTACTCAACATAGTTAAGTCCCAGGCAGACTGTGAAGAGCTACAAAAGGATCTCACAAAACTGGGTGACTGGGCAACAAAATGGCAGACGAACAAAATGTTGGGAATCATCAAGAAAGGGATAGATAATAAGATGGAAAATATCATATTGTCTCTATATAAATCCATGGTACACCGACACCTGGAATACTGCATGCAGATGTGGTTGCCCCATCTCGAAAAAGATCTACTGGAATTGGAAAAAGTTTAGAAAAGAGCAACAAAAATTATTAGGGGTATAGAACTGCTTCCGTATGAGGAGAGATTAATAAGACTGGTACTTTTCAGCTTGGAAAAGAGGCGACTAAAGGGGTATATGATTGAGGTCTGTAAAATCATGAGTGGTATAGAGAAAGTAAATAAGAAAGTGTTATTTACTCCTTCTCATAATACAAGAGCAAGGCATCCCCAAATGAAATTAATAGGCAGCAGGTTTAAAACAAAGTATTTTTTCATGCAACGCACTGTCAACCTCTGGAACTCCTTGCCGGAGGGTGTTGTGAAGGCCAGTACTATAACGGGATTCAAAAGGGAGCTAGATAGATTCATGGAAGATAGGTCCATCAATGGCTATTTGCCAGGATGAGCAGGAATGGTGTCCCTAGCCTCTGTTTGCCGGAAGTTGGGATTGGGTGACAGCGCACAGATCACTTGATGATAACCTGTCTGTTCATTCCCTTTGGAGCACCTGCCATTGGCCACTGTCAGAGGACAGGATACTGGCAGTGATGAGCTGGAGCTGGTTCACTGGAACAGGTTGTTACATTTAGAAGCCCTTTTAGAACCGGTTGTCCATCGAGGGACAACCGGTTCTAAAAGGGCTTCTAAATGAAACAAGCGGACAAAAGTGACACCTTAGGAGCCGACTCCATGGGTGCTCCAGGATTGGAGCACCCACAGGGAAAATTTGGTGGGTGCAGAGCACCCACTGGCAGCTCCCCGCCCGGCCCCAGGTCACCTCACCTCCGCTCTGCCTCCTCCCCTGAACGCACTGCCCCGCTCTTCTTCTCCGCCTCTCCCCAGGTTTCCCGCAAATCAGCTGTTCATGCAGGAAGCCTGGGAGGGCTGAGAAGCAAGCGGCAGCTTCGCGCTCAGGCCCAGGGAGGCGGAGGCAGAGCAGAGGTGAGCTGGGGTGCACGAGGAGGGCCGCTCGCACTGCAGCAGGTAACTTGGGGGGCGCACAGGGGAACCGCTCCCCGCCCCAGCTCGCCTCCACCTCCCTGGGCCTGAGCGCGAAGCCGCCACTTGCTTCTCAGTGCTCCCAGACTTCCCGCGTGAACAGCTGATTCGCGGGAAGCAGAACAGGGCAGATAAGCAAAGCGGGGCGGTGCGTTCAGGGGAGGAGGCGGAGGCGAGCTGGGGCCAGGCGCAGGGCGGGGAGCTGCCGGTGGGTGCTCTGCACCCACCAAATTTTCCCCGTGGGTGCTCCAGCCCAGGAGCACCCAGGGAGTTGGTGCCTAAGGCGCCACTTTTGATGTGACGGGTGGCGGGAGGGGCTGCTCCCCCCCTAGCTACGCTACCCCGCCTCTAGGAGCCAGAGGGACCTGCCGGCTGCTTCCTGGGAGCTACCCCAGGTAAGCACCACCAGGACTCCCCACCTCGCCCCCCAGCAGGTCCCTCTGGCTCTTAGGGGTGGTGGCGCAGTGGGCACCCACTACAGTGGCCCACAAGACCCTCCTGCCCTGTTCTGGGGGCAGTCAGGGGAGGGAGGTGGATGGGGCAGGGGTCCCGGGGGTGGTCATCAAGGAACACAGGGGGGTTGCATGGGGCAGGAGTCCCAGGGGGCGGGGGTGGGCCATGACCCCCTCGTGGGGTGAGGAGGGAACCGGTTGTTAAGATTTTGGCAGCTCATCACTGGATACTGGGCTTGATGGACCTTTGGTCTGACCCAGTATGGCCATTCTTATGTTCTTAAAACTCAAAAAAGAGTCCTACAAAAAGTGGAAACTTGGTCAAATTACAAAGGATGAATATAAACAAACAACAGAAGTGTGTAGGGACAAAATTAGAAAAGCCAAGGCAAACCGAGATCAAACTGGCTAGGGACATAAAAGGAAACAAGAAAACATTCTACACATACATTAGAAGCAAGAGGAAGACCAAGGACAGAGTAGGTGGGCTACTCAATAAGGGGGAAAAGACAATAACAGAAAATGTGGAAATGGCAGAGGTGCTTAATGACTTCTTTGTTTTGGTTTTCACCAAGAAGGTGGGTGGCGATTGGACGTCTAGCATAGTGAATGCCAGTGAAAATGAGCTCGGATCAGAGTCTAAAATACAGAAAGAACAAGTCAAAAATTACTTAGACAAATTAGATGTCCTCAAATCACCAGGGCCTGATGAAATGCATCCTAGAATACTCAAGGAGCTGACTGAGGAGATATTTGAGCCATTAGCTATTATCTTTGAAAAGTCATGGAAGACGGGAGACATTCCAGAAGACTGGAAAAGGGCAAATATAGTGCCCATCTACAAAAAGGGAAATAAGGACAACCCGGGGAATTACAGACCAGTCAGCTTAACATCTGTACCCAGAAAGATAATGGAGCAAATAATTAAGCAATCAAGTTGCAAACACTGAGAAGATAATAAGGTGATAAATAACAGTCAGCATGGATTTGTCAAGAACAAATTGGGTCAAACCAACCTGATAGCTTTCTTTGATAGGGTAACAAGCCTTGTAGATAGGGGGAAGCGGTAGATGTGGTATATCTTGACTTTAGTGAGGCTTTTGATACTGTCTCACATGACCGTCTCATAAACAAACTAGGGAAATAGAACCTAGATGGATCTACTATAAGGTGGGTGTATAACTGGTTGGAAAATCGTTCCCAGAGAGTAGTTTTCAGTGGTTCATAGTCATGCTGGAAGGGTATAATGAGTGGGGTCCTGCAGGGAATCGGTTCTGGGTCCGGTTCTGTTCAATATCTTCATCAATGATTTAGATAACGGCATGGAGAGTACATTTATAAAGTTTGCAGACAATACCAAGATGGGAGGGGTTGTAAGTGCTTTGGCGGATAGAATTAAAATTCAAAATTATCTGGACAAACTGGAGAAATGGTCTGAAGTAAATAGGATGAAATCAATAAGGACAAATGTGAAGTACTCCACTTAGGAAGGAACAATCAGTTGCACAACTGTAGTATTGCGTCCAGGTCTGGGCGCCACAGTTCAGGAAAGATGTGGACAAATTGGAAAAAGTCCAGAGAAGAACAAAAAAAATGATTAAAGGTCTAGAAAACATGACCTATGAGGGAAGATTGAAAAAATTGGGTTTGTTTAATCTGGAAAAGAGAAGACTGAGGGGGGGGACATGATCACAGTTTTCAAGTATATAAAAGGTTGTTACAAAGAGCAGGGAGAACAATTATTCTTCTTAACCTCTGGGGATAGGACAAGGAGCAATGGGCTTAAAGTGCAGCAAGGGAGGTTCAGGTTAGACATTATGAAAAAATTCCTGTCAGGGTGGTTAGGCGCTGGAATAAGTTGCCCAGGGAGGTTGTGGGAACTCCATTTTTGGGGATTTGTAAGAGCAGGTTGGACAAGCCCCTGTCAGAACTGGTCTAGAGAATACTTAGTCCTGCCAGGAGTGCGGGGACTAGACTAGACGACCTCTCCAGGCCCCTTCCAGTCCTACCCTTCTACGTGGGGAGGGGTCTGCACCCCAAGACCAGACCGCTCAGAGCCGGGCCCTGACGGAGTGGACGTCTGGCTCTTCCCACCTCGGCCCCGCCCCCTCAGCCCATTGCCCCTCCCGTCCGGCTCTATCTCAGCCCCTAGCCCTCTGCCCCGCCACTGTCGCTCATGGCCTCCCAGCTCCATCCCTTTCTGGCCCCACCCGACCCCAGAAACGGCCTCTGTCTGTGCTTGATTTAAGAGGGTCCGTTTCAAAACGGCCAATCGCCGTTACGGGACGGCAGCGGTCCGGCGCTGATTGGCGGAAGCACGACCTACCCGCTCCCGCGCTTTAGCCACTAGCCGATCCCACCGCAGGATCGCGAGAACCTTCGCTCACCAATGACAACGCGAGGAAACAGAGTCGTCATCATCCCCACGATGACCAATGGGAAGGCGTCAGGGCGCAGGCCCCGGATGCAATTCCGCCGACATGGAGCTCTTTCAGTCAATCAGACACAGTTGATTCCGCCTCTTCCTCGACTGCAGCTTATAAAACTTGAACGTGACAGATATGGCAGCCAACCAATGAGGATAAAAGCAGAGCGGTTGTGCGCTAAAAAATACCTTGAACCAATCACAGAGGTCCATAGGCTAGGGCGAGTTCTGATGAGTTGTTCAACCAATCAGAAAGGAAAATTGTTATAGGGACGGTGGGAGGGGGGAATGACAGGCCAGTCAGAGTGGAAAGTTGGAGCAGGGTCGGGGAGTGACACGTTCTTCAGCCAATCGTTATCTTAGTCTCCTTCCCATGTAGGAAAAAGGGGCAAAGCCCACTCCTGGCCTCGCCCTCATCCTCTTTGCTCTCATTGGCCAATATTCTGTTCGACTTCCATACTTGCCAATTACTGCTGAGAAAGGGGTTTCCCGCCCTCCAATGGGGGCGTGAAGGGGGCGGGCACAGATTAGTCCGGGCTGCGCGGCACAGAGGGTGGAGTGGACGCCATTTTGTGAGGAGCTCGGAGTGGGGTGGCTGCGGAGAGATAGTGAGAGTGACGCGGAGCCGTATTGGGGTCTAGCGGTGAGTGAGTCGCTCGGGAGCCTTTCCTGAGGGTTAATGGTGCGGTCCTGCCCCGGGAGGGGCGGGGGCATCTCTCCGGCCGCTGATGGTGGGGGCTGGGGCTCGACACACATATCCCCCCCTTCCCCGGGGGAATGGCGTGGCCCTGGAGCGGGGGCGGCGGGGACGACACGACACACACAGTCTCCTCCCCGGGTAATGGGGCGGGGACGACACATTCTTCTCCAGAAATAGTGGGTGGGAGGATATCTTGCCCCTCTCCCGGTAATGCTGAGGGGCTGGAGGGACATACCACACATTTCTCTCCGGTAATTGTGGGTGGGACGACATCTTGCGCCCCCCTCCTCCGGTAATGGTGCGGCCCCGGGGAGGGAAATCTACACTTTTGGGGGGAAGGCCAATGCCGGAAATGGGGATGATCTAATGGTCTGTTCCAGGGGAGAGATTTTTTTCTTCTGCCGGGGCGGGTAATGGCGCTGCCGAAACAGAAAATCTGTTTGTTCCCTAGAACTCGGAGATCAGGATGCGGGGGGGGTCGGGAAAACTGGCAGTGTAAATATCCTGCTCCTGCCCCCCCCCGGGGGGTGGAGAATGGCACGTCCTAGTGAGTAACTCTGTCCTGCCCCTTTGGAAGAGACCAAAATGGGGGCGGGGGAGGAGGGCTAACCCCACATGCATCCCCCTTTGTGCTGACTCCGGTGGCTGAGATGGCCGAGACCTGGAGGTTGGTGGGAGGGATGTCTGGGCTGGGCTGCCGTCTCCTTCCCCCAGGATGTCAGAATGGGGGGAGCCCAGATGTGCCTGTGGTGGTCGGGGGGGGGGGTTTGCATGAGGGTGCACAGACTGCCTCCATGGTCAGGGTCGGCTGGTACATATACTCTGCAACACATACACCTTGTTTGGGTCACTTGTGATGGTACTCCCATGGCAGGGATGGGCCACACATTCAGACCCCTTCCGGGAGGGGCAGCTAGCCCCCTTATCTCTGGTTCAAGAAGTGTCTGTAAATGGTCCCTGGGCACAAACATCACTGCAGGGATTTGGACAGCTGATGCGAATCTGGGCTGTGTCTGTGTCTACATGGGAGGTACCATCTAACCAAACTTTGTGTGAAACAGCAGGCATTTGGTGTCTGTTGTGACTCCAAACTGGACAGTGTCAGCCTCCTCACTATCACACCACCTCTCTGGGGTGACAGCAGGCTGGGGAAACAACCTGTGGAGCTCAAATCCTAGAGGCATGGCCTCGTGTAGATATTCTTGTTATGGGGGAGGGAGGGATAGCTCAGTGGTTTGAGCATTGGCCTGCTAAACCCAGGGTTGTGAGTTCAATCCTTGAGGGGGCCATTTGGGATTTGGGGTAAAATTTGGGGATTGGTCCTGCTTTGAGCAGGGGGTTGGACTAGATGACCTCCTGAGGTCCCTTCCAAACCTGGTATTCTAATGATTGTAATAATAAACATAGCAATAGGTGAGAGTGAGAGGATCCTGTTCCCCTATGCTGTAGGGTGGGACTCTGCCTTATTCCTAGTGATCAGAGATGGTTTGAAGGAGAGAGTGACTTACAATGTGACTTATACTGGGGTAATGCGGACCCTGCAGTTCAGGCTGTCCCTGAACCATGCCAGGGGAGCATGTGGTGGCAGTGTATACTAAAGGCACAGGACACTTCCTTTCCCAATGTCTCCCCCCACTACACTTCTTCACATCTAATCCACTTTGTCTGTGTTCTGAACCAGTGTGGTAATGAGCCCATCTACCCTGGGATCCTCCCCATCCATGCTGGATCAGATAGATGGGCCCATGTAGACAGGTATCTCTTTCACATCATATCCACGGCTCCTAGGGCCACAGGGCAGTGAGCCCACCTAGCCTGGTATCCCATCTCCAGCTATATCTAATGCTGGTCTCTTCAGAGAGAGAGAGAAGGCAGTCTCATCCCCTTTTCCAGTAACAAGCCACCTTCCGTAATACCTGACAGGGAGGGGAAGGGGATATTTTCTTCCAACCCCAAAAGGATGTGGTGCCTCAAACCCCCCACATTCCTGGAGTTCCAGTTAACTGACTTGCAGGTTCCTCTCCCCATCCTCTGTCAGGGTTGGCTCCAGCGTATGCATCCGATGAAGTGAGCTGTAGCTCACGAAAGCTCATGCTCAAATAAATTGGTTAGTCTCTAAGGTGCCACAAGTACTCCTTTTCTTTTAGCGTATATATGTTCTCCTTCCCTTCGCCCTCATTGTCTCATGGTGTGTGAACATGATGCACCTCCACTTGAAGCTGCCTCCTGCCACAAGCTCACAGATATCTGTGTACTCACAAGTCATTTGAGCTGCTTCCTTGGTGACAGGGGGAAGCAGAGATATTAAGATAGAGACAGAGTTTCATCGTACCCAGAGCCCTAACTGAACTAGGGCAGCTGTGAGCTTGGGGCCCCCTGGGAGGTAGGCAGGTCTCTTGGCGGGCGAATGGGAGATGCGTGCAGTGTTTCTGAGGAACCCTGACTCAATCTGTCCCTTCTCCTTTCACAGGGCAGCGAGGCGAAACCCCATCCCTTCTCACTGGAGCTCAGCTTCGTTTTAACCCCCCCTCCCCACACATGCACACCTCCCAATTTTATAGAGCCATTTTAACGGTGTCCCCGTGGCCTAGCGCTCCCTGCGCCAAACCGGAGCTGGATTTAAGATGTAATTTTTAAAGTCTCTATCTCTATTTTTTCTGCAGCAGCTGGGGTAGGTGAGGAGCCTTTTCGCCCCTCATAAGCTGACCTCTCCTCGGGTATTTTTAGAGTGAAATGATGATGTGCAAAGGGCTGTGATTGTCTCCTACCGAGAGCTCTCCCCAGGCGGTTCTGTGGTAACTGAGCTGGAACGGAGAGAGAGAGAGGGAGAGAACAGAAATGATCGTTGCTGACTTGACGTTTTGGCACCTCCCGTTTTTCTAATCTGGGCTATTTTTATTTTTGTTTTTTTACAGTGAGATTTTTTTGATCTTCAGCTACAGTAAGTTATTCCAATTTTTTTTTCCATTTTTCCTGCCTTTCCACTGATTTCCTTTTTATTGTTGTTGCTAGTTGCTATTACTATTATACTACTATAATGCTGATGACTTGACTATGCTGATATGTTGCTGATGGTGATGATAATGACACTGCTGATTTTTAACCGGATGAAATCGAGTTTTTCTGAGTGTTCCTGACTGTGGAAGGTTTTTAAATTTTTAAAGTGGATTGATCACGCTAACTCTTTTTTTTCCCCCCTGACTGCCTGGCTGCTGAGAGTGGGACCTGGTTTCTCCTGAATTGTTTTAGAACATCTCTGGAAGTCTGTATTTTTTTTTATTTTTTTATTTTTTATTTTTAATCTTTCATTTGTACAATTTTTAAACTGTTGCTGCAATATGATATCTGTGGTGCTTATCGCTCCTGATAGCGATGGCCCTTCCCCAAACAGCCCCTCTCCTCCTTTGACCCCCAAACCCTCCTCCCGCTCTTCCTCTACGCCGTCCTTCCCTCACAAACAACCCACCACAACGACATGGACACCCAGCCCGGAGCAGCAGCGGCAGCTGGTGGTACCACGTGCGGCGCAGATACAAATCCATCCTGGGCCATGGTAAGAGGTGTGAGGGCCAATAGGTTTTATTGCAAGCTTCAGCAGCCAGAATTAAAGGCCCTGGCATGGAGGAGGCATTGTTGTGTGTGCCAATGTTGTGTCTTAGGCATGGTCCAAGGTTAGCTTGCTGCAGAGACGTGCATTAGCAGAGGTGCAGGGGGCGGGGGGTTTTGCCATGGCAAGGGACATGGTCATGTGGCTCTGGTGGTGGGAGGGGAAAGACAGCCTGCTTGGTTATCACGGCTGATAAGTGTGGTCACATTTCCACCTCCACAAGCTGCGTCACAAGAAGAGTTCTGGGTTTGAGAGAGACAGGGGAAGGGAAGCCATGTAAATCCTGTTCTCAACACACAACTTGTCAGGCTCAGCTCCCCCAGACGTGCAGCCTTCCAGCATCGATGAACCTTTCTGCTGCTCTCCTCAGATGTCCCTTTCAGTGAGGAGCCTGGAGCTGAGCACAGGATCCCAGGTGGGATCTTCTGGACTTGTGTATAGAGGTACTCTCCCGTCCCTGCTCTGGGACCAGAGGCCTTTGTGTTTAAGAGTGTTGGACCTGAGTGCCAGGTCCCAGATGGGGTCTCCCTAGAGCTGTACGTAGGTTGTTCTCCCTTTTCTTGTCTGTGGTTGGTATGTGCAGAAGCAGCAGGGGGTTGAACCACCTCTGGGGATGGAGCATGCTGACTCACCATTCAGTGACATGCTCTCAAGTCCTGGAGTCCTCACCAAGCTCTGCTGAGGTCCCTCAATCCTGACTTGCAGCTGCCCCTGCTATTTTAGTCCAAGGGCTTCTGTAGCAGGGACTGTCAGTGGCACCATGTTTGTTGTATGGTCCTTGAGCTCCTGGCAGGTGCTCAGTCTGGCCTGTTGAAATGCAGGTGTGTTAATCTCACCAGCCCCCAATGCTTTGACCTTTTGGGGTGTGGGGCTGTGTTTGGGTGTGGAGGGCAACAATCTTCTGTGCAGCAGGGCTGAGTGTAAAGGGTGAATGCCATTCTGAGAGATGGGGGACAGTTCTCAAGAAGTCTTCCAGACCTCTGTTCCCTTCCCCTCCCAGCCCCCAGCAGGTCCATGAAAGAGCATCCCCTTCATCAGAGGCAAGTGGAAACAAAGCTGCACTCCATCTCCATGTTGTGCAGCATTGCCCCCATGCTGATCCCTGCCTCCTACTCGTGATGTACAGTGCCTGTATGCTGCCCTAGGCCCATCGTATTCTGTGCAGAAGGGGGTTGAACACCCCCTTCAGATGGGACAAGTCATTGCTCTTTCATGAAAGGCTTGTTGTCTGTAGGGTGGCTGGGAAGGCATGCAAAGAATATCAGGGAGGGAGAGCACTTGGTGAAGTGCTTGGGTCTCAGGTGAGCCCCTGTGTTGCTGGGTGACCCAGGGAAGGTCACTCTGCCTCCTTCTGAGTTGGCTGGTGTGGAGCACAAGGCAGGATCTGCATGAGTCCAACCCCTCACCACTCCCAGTTTGGAAATGGCCTCAGGAAGAAAGGATCCAGGGTCCACGTGAGCCAAGATAGGGCTTCTCATTCCCATCCAGCCTGTCTGCTTCGCAAAGAGATTGGGACGGCTCCTCTTAGAGAATGGAGGGTTACACAACAACGGGTGATAGATCGGATCCTGGTATTTGCAGCCGCATTACAGAACAAAGGGCAGAATTAATGAAATGGAAAGGCAGTTAGTGTGCTGGAGGATGGTGTGGATTGCACTCTCAGCAAATTTGCGGATGATACTAAACTGGGAGGAGCGGTAGATACGCTGGAGGGCAGGGATAGGATACTGAGGGACCTAGACAAATTGGAGGATTGGGCCAAAAGAAATCTGATGAGGTTCAATAAGGATAAGTGCAGGGTCCTGCACTTAGGACGGAAGAACCCAATGCACAGCTACAGACTAGGGACCGAATAGCTAGGCAGCAGTTCTGCGGAAAAGGACCTAGGGGTGACAGTGGACGAGAAGCTGGATATGAGCCAGCAGTGTGCCCTTGTTGCCAAGAAGGCCAATGGCATTTTGGGATGTATAAGTAGGGGCATAGCGAGCAGATCGAGGGACGTGATCGTTCCCCTCTATTCGACTTTGGTGAGGCCTCATCTGGAGTACTGTGTCCAGTTTTGGGCCCCACACTACAAGAAGGATGTGGATAAATTGGAGAGAGTCCAGCGAAGGACAACAAAAATGATTAGGGGTCTGGAACACATGACTTATGAGGAGAGGCTGAGGGAACTGGGATTGTTTAGTCTGCAGAAGAGAAGAATGAGGGGGGATTTGATAGCTGCTTTCAACTATGTGAGAGGTAGTTCCAGGGAGTATGGTTCTAGACTGTTCTCAGTGGTGGAAGAGGACAGGACAAGGAGTAATGGTCCCAAGTTGCAGGGGGGGAGGTTTAGGTTGGATATTAGGAAAAACTTTTTCACTAGGAGGGTGGTGAAACACTGGAATGCGTTGCCTAGGGAGGTGGTGGAATCTCCTTCCTTAGAAGTTTTTAAGGTCAGGCTTGACAAAGCCCTGGCTGGGATGATTTAATTGGGTATGGGTCCTGCTTTTGAGCAGTGGGTTGGACTAGATGACCTCCTGAGGTCCCTTCCAACCCTGATATTCTGTGATTCTATGCTGCTGCCAAAAAGGAAATAGTTTCATGCCATGGACACATAGCCAGTGGAACTCCCCATCACATGGTGGCGTTGAGGAGGCCAAGAGGTTGGTAGGGTTCAGGCAGATTGGGCATGTGCATCCAGAGTTCCATTAGCCAGGGTTAAGGCTGGGATAGCCAAAAGTACTGTGGGGGGCTATTGCCCATGTCCCAAACTCCTAGGCTCCTTTTGGAAATCCCAACCTAAAACCAAGGGTGGAAGGAATCTAAGCTTTCCTCCTTCCGACCCTGAATTGACTCCTAACTGAGGGGGTTGGGGGGAAATTGCCTGCTGCAGGGTTTCTTAGCCCTTCCTCTGAGGTGGTGGCTGCTGCCAGGTGATTCTGGGCCAGACAGAGCACTATGTGACTGGATCTGACACTGGCTGTATTCCAGGGTCAGGAAAAGTTGGAGAGCTAGGCAGGTGCCTAGGGCTAGGTGTTGGGCATCTCTTCTCTGTAGGTATTGCAGTCTCTTCTGCAGGCACAGATGCTCTGGGGGCTTGTATACAAAGTGTTACTCATACACTTGAAGGACAGAAAATGATGATCTAGCTTGACCTCGTGCGCATCAGGCTACAGAATCTCACCCATATGTTCCTGTAATAGGCCCGTAACCTCTGGCTGAGTTACTGAAGTTCTCAAATCTTGATTTAAAGACTTCAAGTTACAGAGAAGCCACCATTTACTGTAGTTGAAACTATCAAATGGCCCGTGTTCCACATTGCAGAGGAAGGTGAACCCCTCCTCCCCGCCCGGTCTCTGCCAGTCTGTTCTGGGGGGACATTACTTCCTGACCCCAAATGTGGCGTTTAGACTCTGAGCATGTGGGCAAGATCCACCAGGCAGACACCTGGGAAAGAACTCTCTCTAGTAACTCAGCCCTTCCCATCTAGTGTTTCATTTTTGACTGTTGGGGATATTTGCTAATAGAAGTCACAGATGGACCTTTTGCCATTTTAGGCAGCCTTATATCATCCCTTCCATAAACTTGTAAAATTCGGTCTTGAAACAAATTAGTGGTTTTTTGCCTCCACTTCTCCCCTTGGCAAGGGGTCTTGGAGTCATTTTGGATAGTTCCCTGAAAACATCCACTCAATGTGCAGTGGCAGTCAAAAAAGCAAACAGAATGTTGGGAATCATTAAGAAAGGGTAGATAAGACAGAAAATATATTTCTTCTATATAAATCCATGGTACACCCACATCTTGTATACTGCATGCAGATGTGGTCGCCCCATCTCAAAAAATATATATTGGACTTGGAAAAGGTTTAGAAAAGGGCAACAAAAATGATTAGGGGTTTGGAACAGCTGCTGTATGAGGAGAGATTAATAAAACAGGGACTTTTCAGCTTGGAAAAGAGACGACTAAGGGGGGGATATGATAGATGTCTATAAAATCATTACTGGTGTGGAGAAAGTAAATAAGGAAGTGTTATTTACTCCTCATAACACAAGAACTAGGGACCACCAAATGAAATTAATAGGCAGCAGGTTTAAAACAAAAGGAAGTATTTTTTCACACAATGCACAGTCAACTTGTGGAACTCCTTGCCAGAGGATGTTGTAAATGCCAAGACTGTAACAGGATTCAAAAAAGAACTAGATAGATTCATGGATAGGTCCATCAATGGCTATTAGCCAGGATGGGCAGGGATGGTGTCCCTACCCTCTGTTTGCCAGAAGCTGGGAATGGGTGACAGGGGATGGATCACTTGCTGATTACTTGTTCTGTTCATTCTCTCTGGGGCACCTAGCATTGGCCACTGTCGGAAAACAGGATACTGGGCTAGATGGTCCTTTGATCTGACCCAGTATGGCCATTCTTATGGTCTTCCAGAACTTCAATCCTATGATGGTTACAAACCTGTCTCTCATTTCAAGCCTAAACTTGTTGATGGCCAGTTTATATCCATTTGTTCTTGTGGCTCTTAACTACATTGGCTCTTAACTAAAATAACTCCTCTTCCTCCCTGGTGTTTATCCCTCTGATGTATTTATAGAGATCAGTCACATCTCCCCTCAGCCTTTACTTTGTTAGGCTAAATGAGGCAAGCTCCTTAAGTTTCCCCTCATAAGGTAGGTTCTCCATTCCTCTGATCATCCTAGCAGGCTTTCTCTGGACCTGTTCCAGTTTGAATGCATCTTTCTTAAACATGGGAGACCGGAATTGCACACCGTATTCCAAATGGGCTCTCATCAGTGCCTTGTACAATGGTAATTCTAAAAGGGGGTGGATCTGTCTGTTCCCGGATCACTGTGTAGCCATGACCAAGCCTTCCAATTGCTCGCCCAAGTCTAATTGTGTGCCTCGTGTTGTGACTGGAGGTTCTGAGATCGCGGTCCCTTTTCATAAAGAACTTGGATGCCTGGATGGAAGGCAGTGGAGATGGGACCTGGCTCTGAGATGCAGGGAGATGGGGTGTGGTCATTCCTGTGACTGTCCCTCTGACCAGCTTTCCCCACCCCAGCAGGTCTGTGCTGCGTGTGAGACATGGCCAGCAACGTCACCAACAAAACAGACCCACGCTCCATGAACTCGCGTGTATTCATCGGGAATCTCAACACACTGGTGGTGAAGAAGTCTGATGTGGAGGCTATCTTCTCCAAGTATGGCAAAATTGTGGGCTGCTCTGTGCACAAGGGCTTTGCCTTCGTGCAGTACGTCAACGAGCGGAATGCCCGCGCTGCTGTGGCCGGGGAGGATGGCCGGATGATCGCAGGCCAGGTTCTAGGTGAGCGCCTCCTGGCTGCATCCCTAACTCAGATCAGACACCTCTTCATGCACAGTGAGGAGTATCACGGGGTTAGCACAGGCAAAGTCCTAGGTGAGCGTCTCCTGGCTGCATCCCTAACCCAGACCAGACAGTCCCCCAGCCTCGCATACCCGGGAGATGTCAGGGATAGCATTGGCCTGGTCCCAGGTGAGCACCTCCTGCCTGCCCTAAACCTACCGTACCATACCAGGGAGATTGCTGGCCAGACCCTTGGTGGGTGTCCCCAAGTTGTGCCTCCTGCCCCATCTGCGCGCACTGCAGAGGATAAGCTGATCACCAGCCAGGTTCTGTGAGAGCTTCACCCAACACTCCCACCCTAGCTAGTTGTTCAGCTGTTGAGGTGCCCCCCTGCAGCACCTAGTCACAGGAGCTAGGAGGGAGCAGGAGAAATGTGAACATGGAATAGATGGGGGTGGGTCGGGAGCTGGGATGGGGGGGTTCCCAGAGTGGCAGGTTTCTGACCCTCTGCAGATCTCTGATACAAGAGATGCCGCTGCCTCTTCCACCAGGGCTCAGGTTTATCTCAGAAGCTGTTAGAGGCACTGGCCAGCAGCCAACAGTGACCTAGTGCTGATCTGTCAAGGGAGGTGGGTATGATGCTCAAGAGGTCTTGGGCACAGGGGTGTGAATCGGAGGGTGTCTGTGGGGCTCTGTGGAGACTGAGGCACCCATTATGCAGTCTGCCCCTTTCCCTGTTGCCAGTGCTTGGCCGGGTCACTGACACACACAGGCCCTGTTGCAAGCTGGATAAACTGTAATCACAGTCTGCAGTTGGGAATTTTCTCTGGGCAAGCCTTGCATGTGTGGGGAGCCTTCCCATTGCTTGGCCCCTGTGGTGTGTGTCTGCTTCCCCACTGCCAGCTGTTCCCCATGGCCCGTTTGGTGGGACTGGGTACTGAGTTGTGCTGGAGAGGGACATGGATCATGCTATCACTTCATGCCTGTGAGCTGCACTGGTCAGAGCTAGCACTCCAGTGGGGGAGAGCGGCTCTGATCCAGGAGCTGTCCCCTGTGGGCCTGGCTCCAGTCAGTTGAAGTGTTTAGTTCCTCACACCAATGAGGAGTAGGGGTGTCTGCTCAGCATATGTCTGCTTCTCTCTCAGACATCAACCTGGCGGCTGAGCCAAAGGTGAACCGGGGCAAGGCGGGCGTGAAGCGGTCGGCAGCGGAGATGTACGGGTCAGTAGCTGCACCACCTTCTCCGTCCCCTCTAGTCAGGTCGGGACCCTTATGTTTTTTATATCGCGTTCATGCCCTGCGTGGGCACTTCTTCTCTCTGTCTCTTTCTGTCTCCCAGAGGTGGGGAGGGATGTCAGGAAGTGGCTGCACATTAGATGCCTCCCTTGGGTGTCTCGGGCTGCCTAGGCCCCTGCCCCAAGTGTGTGAATTGCTGTGGCTCCCTGGGTGTGGGAGGTCCTGCCCAGGCCCGTCCCAGCTCATCTCACGTGGCCCTGGGTAGCAGGCTAGCTGGAGAGACAGGTGCTGGTGGGTTTGCTTAGCAAAGCTACCCCTCCCTCCTGCAGCATGGCTCCTTGTGTGTGTATAACTTGCACTCAGAAGCCAGTGAGTCCCTTAGGCTGGGCTTCTGGGTCCTATCTCCCTCCATGAGGAGCAGGTTCGGTGCAGCAGCACCTCTTTCTCCACTTCCTCAGCAGGGTCCCTCCTCACCATCATCTCCTCCTTCTTCTCTCCCCCCCCCCCCCCCCCCGGCTATCTGCCCATCCTGACCATGTCTCATGGGCTTTCTCTTCCAGGTCCTCCTTCGACCTGGACTATGATTTCCAGCGGGATTACTATGACAGGTACGTTGAGTGTCCTGGGAGGATGACACTAAGCTTTAACACTGCACACACAATCTCTCAGGGGGCGTAGATGCCACTGTAACACTCTATTTGAGCGTAAGCTTTCGTGAGCTACAGCTCACTTCATCGGATGCATACCGTGGAAAGTACAGAAGATCTTTTATACACACAAAGCATGAAAAAATGGGTATTTACCACTACAAAAGGTTTTCTCTCCCCCCACCCCACTCTCCAAGAAAATTTTTTGTAGTGGTAAACACCCATTTTTTCATGCTTTGTGTGTATAAAAGATCTTCTATACTTTCCACAGTATGCATCCGATGAAGTGAGCTATAGCTCACGAAAGCTCATGCTCAAATAAATTGGTTAGTCTCTAAGGTGCCACAAGTCCTCCTTTTCTTTTTGCGAATACAGACTAACACGGTTGTTACTCTGAAACCTGTAACACTCTGCAGCTCAGTGTGCAGGTGGGTGCGTGGAGGTCCTGTTGCTTGGGGGTCACTGTTTTCCTCCTGCTCCTAGGATGTACAGCTACCCCGCACGTGTGCCCCCACCTCCCCCCATCGCCCGGGCTGTGGTGCCTTCCAAACGCCAGCGTGTCTCTGGCAACACCTCTCGCCGAGGCAAGAGTGGCTTTAATTCCAAGAGTGGTCAGCGAGGATCATCCTCCAAGTCTGGTAAATGTACGTGTCGGAGCCTGCAGTGCTGACTTCAGGGGCCTGGGGCGGGGTCAGACGGGCTGCGGGTGCCAGACTAGGGTGACCAGATGTCCTGTTAAAATCGGGACTGTCCCGATTTTTAGGTCTTTGTCCCGCGTTCCGACTGATGCACGGTCGGGACGCCATTTGTCCCGATATTGCAGCTTTGGCTGCTCTTGCGTGTGTGGTTTTTTTTAAAAATTATTTTATTTATTTATTTATTTGCTTCCCCTATGTGTCCCAATATTTTACCCGTTAAATCTGGTCACCCTATGTCAGACCCACCTTGAGTAGTGTGTACTGATACTAACTTACCCTTCTTGCCAGTGTGGGGTCTAAGGGCCCTGCATTCCAGAGTTGGGGTTGTAGCCTGTACCTTGTTGGGATGGGTCCTAGTGTCAATCAGTCCCCTGCTTCTCTTGGGTTTCAGTGAAAGGTGATGACATCCAGACCATTAAGAAGGAGCTGACCCAGATCAAACAGAAAGTGGATTCGCTGTTGGAGAGCCTGGAAAAGATTGAGAAGGATCAAAGTAAACAGACGGGTGAGAGGGGGGGTGGAGAAGGGCGTGGGGCTCTCTCGAGGGACCCATGTTGGTTTGTCCTGGGTGTGGAGCTGTGGCAGGGTTGGGAGAATGTCCCCCTCCATGGAGTGTGCTTTGTTCAGGGCAGCTTCAGCTCCCTGGATGGGGGGTGGGCACAAGGCCCTGGGGCAGTGTTTTTCCTTACACCCATCCTCACCCCCTTTAGAGATGAAGAATGAGAAGTCTGAGGAGGAGCAGAGCAGCAGCTCCATGAAGAAGGAGGAGAGCAACGTGAAGATGGAGTCTGAGGCTGGGGCAGACGACTCTGCTGAGGAGGGGGACCTGCTGGACGATGACGATAATGAGGATCGAGGGGATGACCAGGTATGAACCCTGAAGCCAGAGAGAGCCAGGGCAGAGTGGGTGTCACTGTAGCTAATCCCTTCCTGTCCCCTCTCTCTCAGCTGGAATCCATCAAGGGTGACGAGAAGGAGGCGGAGGAAGGAGAGGACGACAGAGACAGTGCCAATGGTGAAGATGACTCCTAAGCCACTGGCGTAACCCCTCCCAGCAAGGCGCCCACCTGAGATTGAGCCTGTCACTGGCCCCTCCCCAGCCTCCTTCTCACTGCCCGTCCATGTGTTCATGGTGTTGTCTCCTGCTGCACCCCTGGCTCTCCCCATAGTTCTGTTAAATCCCCTGTCATTTTCCTCTTTTAATTTTGATACCTCTATGATTTAACAATAAAAAAAAGTATGGTTTTTACCTCGTGCATCTACCTGTATCTGTCCACCTGGGGGTACCCTCTGGCCCAGCATATGTAGTGGCATCTGCCACAGTGGAGGGAGATTATGGCATAGAGCAATTGGGGAAGGGGACACTCAGGAGCAGGATGTACCACAAGAAGTTTTTGGTGGGGGATGCATGTCTCCTAGTGCAAGCCAGGGGTTTGTGCACTAGCAGATATCCCACTCCGGGAGCTTAGAGTATTGTTTCTCCAGACGTAGTATCAACTGGGCTCAGGCTGCTACCTTGTCTGCTGGGATGGGAGGTTTAAAGGACACAACCTGATTAAGGAGCACTAATGCTTGAGCCCCATCATAGTTAATGAATGTGCATCAGAAAAGCAAGGAGGTGGCTGCTGCTTCCAGTTCACATTTGAGACACAGAAACCCTGACTCTTCCAACCAAGTTTACCCTTTCTGAGGTTAAACACAGGCCTCTGTACTTGTACGGTGGGAGAGAGGAGCATAAATCTGATTGTTCACCCCCTTTTAAGACCAAAATGTTGAGAACTTGTCTGTGGGTGAGGGCTGAGAGCTTGCAAGCTTGTCTTTCACCAACAGAAGTTGGTCCAATAAAAAAAACTCACCCACCTTGTGTCTCTAATAGCCTGGGACCAAGAGAGCTACAACACCACCACCAGCAGTTCTGTTGTCACGTTTGAGCTGCAGAAAAAGTGAGAATTTCTCATAGATTCTTCTCACTTCAGGTTTTCTCTGTCAAGTTGAAAAACTGTCTTGTGGTTGGGAAGAATGTGTTGATTCATGAATTTTCTCATGGTCATTTCATATAAATACATCTCTTTACCTGTACAGAGCAAAACTCCTGGGAAAAATGTAAGAAAGGATGTCCTGAAAGAGACCCAGGTGATCTAGGTACAAGCCTGTCTTTACTTAAGACTTGCTGTATGACTCAGGGCATCTTGCAGAATCTCTGTGCCTCATTGCCTCAGTGGGGATAATGCTGCTCTGCCTCATGGAGCCATGAGGGTGTTTGAGCCGCACTAAAGGGGCTTCAATAGGAGGCATCTAAGAAAGTTTGCACCAAGTTCCGTGGATCAGGTAAGAAACAAATGCCACTCCCTGTGCAAGCAAGGTGAGTAGACTCCATGGGTCTCCCTGGCACCCTTCCTCTGCAGCCCTAATGTACCTGGGAAGTGCTTAGCTGCTCCAATCATGGCCACAGTAGAAAACCAGACATGGGCTCCAGCTGTGGGTAAAATTACCAGGAGGAACACTGAGGAGGTGATTCCTGGCCCAGCCATGCAATTGCATAGAACAAGACCCTTTCATTCACAGCATAGGCAGGATGATGTGTCTGGGGTACACTAATGACAGGAGGTGGTCACGTCCTGTATATGCAGGGGAGAATGACACTGCCAGAACTGAGGCACTTCCTGGCTTGCGGGGGAGGCAAAGCAGCCACTACTGACCTGCTTTAGGGGGATGGGATGGTATTGGCCAGACTGGCACTTCTGGTTTCTGTGAAGGGATGACACTTGGCAGGCATTTGGAAGAGGGAGAGACTACTGGCAGGATACTGGGCAGTTCTGGTTTCCAGAGGGAGGCTTGCTGGAGGCTGCAGGGCAGGAGGTGGCCATGGGTCAGCTTCCATCTCCACCCCCTGCCCTCCAATATGTGCACCAAGTAGGGAGGAGAGCAGTGAAATGCCCCAGGGACTTCCTGGTGCCCTGAATAGACTGTTGTCCCTGATCTGGCTTGTTTGGCATGTATGGGAAATGTAGTCTCTCCAGTCTCTAACTTCTACCAGTGCTTTCCTACTGCAGTGCATCATGGGAAGCCCAATGTTTATCACATTCTCTCCCAGCCAGGCCTCAGTGCATCAGGGAAGTTGTAGTTCCCCTGCCCTATATCCAGCCTGCTAAGCCCCCCTTGGTGCAGCCCAACCAATAGTGGTGTTTTTGTTTTGGAGTTTAAGGTTATTTGTTATTTTACAAAGACTGCATCTGGCGGCACAAAGATTATTCTCCAGAATGTCACCCTACCCCCACCTCCCATCTCTGGCAGGTAATGGTCCCTTCGTCAGTGTCTGACTTTAAGCTCATTCTCTGCACATTGCCCACATCCTGGGGAAGGTGCTGGGCCTCTAAACACCCACAAGGACCGCATGTTCATAAAATGTTACTCATGTGCATGAGTTTGCAGGATCAGAGCCAAACCCAGAGTCACGTAATTCTACTCTGGAGTTAATGACATTATAAATTAGATTTTTGGAAGTTACTTGACTATGAAATCTACAGCCTAAACCAGTTTTCCAGTAAAATATTTTCAATTAGTATTCGTTGCTTTTAAGTGCACCAAGACAAGTTACCTTCGAAGGGGTGTGTGTGACATTGTTAACACGTGACCCCATTAAGTTAGAAAATAATCAGAATATTAATTAGAGAAGGTTAAGGAGTAATTTGATTATTTGTTTCCCATGTAGTTACTTAGACTATTATGGCAGAGAAAGGTAGAACACAATTCAGTCCCTGGAAGTTGAAGCTAAACAAATTCAGACTAATACTAAGGTGTTAAATGAAACATTGGAACAATTTACCAAAGGTTGTGGTCGATTCTCCATTGATGCCCATTGACTGGCTGACCACCCTCTCTGGCCCGACTGAAATCCCCAAATGGTCTGGCTTGTGGGAACTTTTGACTAAGCAGCACATGGCTACAATGCTCCAATCTTGCCACTGAAACACTCACTAAGGAAAGGGATGTATTTTTAACTTCTGGATCTAGAGGAACCAGTGCTCTATGAGTGGGAGGCCTGGAATTGTGCACTGCTGCCTTGCGCACCTCAAGGCCATCTGAGCAGTGTCTTGCTGTTTCTAAGGTGACTGGCACTTATCAAGCAACACAGCAGCATGAGAATGGGTAAGAGAGGTGAGCCAGAACTCCCCCCAGCCACCATCTCAGCACAAGAGGATCCTGGTCACATGCATCCGCTTAGCCTCGGGCCAACCAGGCAACCCCCAGAACTGTCTGCAGAAAGATGCTGAAGAATGCCTTTGAAGGGGAGGGTGGAGGCAGCTGCTGGGACATGGTAAACACTCTCCTCCCCACAAACAGGCATGGAAGATGAATTTCACAGATGCCAGAGGAATCTGCTGATTGGGAATGTGGAAGTGGTGGCTATACAGAGCCTGGGATCTCCCAGGGAACACAATGCTCATGAGCTGCTACCTAGCCTTGCTTCAGTCCCTTCACTATTACACAGCTAACCAGCACAGAAAGCTGCTAATGATGGCAACATGGTCCACTTGGGAGAGCACCAGTCTGGAAGTCAGAACAGCTGGGTTCTACTTCCAGCTCTGCCACAGACCTGTTGCATGGTCTAGGGAGAGTACATGCCCCAGTTCCCACATACAAACAGCACTGCAGGCCCATTGGGATCTTTTGGCTGTTGATGAGTGCTGTTGTCTCTGTTACCTGAGAGAAAGCTGCTGTTCCTTCCAGCTGATCCATCAGCTTCTCAGCAAGATCTATCCAGGCCTGAGAGGCAGATGTCAGTGAATGCTCTGGAATCAGGCACCCATCCACCGCCACATGGGCACAGTGCAATGAGCGTGAGGCCAGTCAGCAGAGGGCAAGGAGAGCACAGAGTGAGATGGGCAGCTCCAGAAAGGGTGGACTCACTGTAAATGGCATGTGCCTCAAGCCCATCCTGGCCCATCCAACCAAACTCACTTGCCCCTATCCGCCACTTCCCACCCATCCAACTCCTGCCCCCTGGGACTCCCACACCTATCCAACTGCCCCTGACCACCACCAGCAGAACCTCCTCCCATCCAACTGCTCCCTGTCCCCTGACTGCCCCCAGGACCTCCTGCCCCTTATCTAACACCCCCCCACACACTCCCTTACTATGCTGCTCAGAGCAGTAGGACTGGCAGCTGCCCCGCTTGGCCAGAGCCAACCACACTGCCGCGCTGCCTGGCAGGAGCTCGCAGCCCTACCCCCCAGAGTGCTGGTGGCATGGTGAGCTGACGCTCTGGGGTAGGGGGAACAACAGGGGAGGGGCTGGGCACTAGCCTCCCCAGCCAGGAGCTCAAGGCCCAGGTAGGGCGGTCCCATGGGCCATAGTTTGCCCACCTCTGCTCTACTCCATCTGTATGGCCTCCTTTGCTATGTGGCCCTTCACCTGGTAGGTGAAAGCCAGAATCTGCAGTGCCAGGAAGGCTCAGAGTAAGAAATATATAGAGGGGCCCCTCCCCCTATAAACAGCTCATTGGTGGGCTGGGAAGGGTGTGACTGTATGGAATGGGTTGTCAGTTCTACTTCTCCCAAATCTACTCTGGTTCCAAGCAGCAATGAGTTAGTGGGATGAACGGGCACCAGGATTGTACAACTATGAGAGGAACCAAGGAAGTTTTACAACTGAAAAGCCATGGGAGGGGATGGCTGCACCTAGGCACTAGACCAGGGATGGGCAAAATTTTTGGCCCA
>NC_134219.1:5000-20000 GCF_965140235.1 Caretta caretta
CCCTAACCCTAACCCTAACCCTAACCCTAACCCTAACCCTAACCCTAACCCTAACCCTAACCCTAACCCTAACCCTAACCCTAACCCTAACCCTAACCCTAACCCTAACCCTAACCCTAACCCTAACCCTAACCCTAACCCTAACCCTAACCCTAACCCTAACCCTAACCCTAACCCTAACCCTAACCCTAACCCTAACCCTAACCCTAACCCTAACCCTAACCCTAACCCTAACCCTAACCCTAACCCTAACCCTAACCCTAACCCTAACCCTAACCCTAACCCTAACCCTAACCCTAACCCTAACCCTAACCCTAACCCTAACCCTAACCCTAACCCTAACCCTAACCCTAACCCTAACCCTAACCCTAACCCTAACCCTAACCCTAACCCTAACCCTAACCCTAACCCTAACCCTAACCCTAACCCTAACCCTAACCCTAACCCTAACCCTAACCCTAACCCTAACCCTAACCCTAACCCTAACCCTAACCCTAACCCTAACCCTAACCCTAACCCTAACCCTAACCCTAACCCTAACCCTAACCCTAACCCTAACCCTAACCCTAACCCTAACCCTAACCCTAACCCTAACCCTAACCCTAACCCTAACCCTAACCCTAACCCTAACCCTAACCCTAACCCTAACCCTAACCCTAACCCTAACCCTAACCCTAACCCTAACCCTAACCCTAACCCTAACCCTAACCCTAACCCTAACCCTAACCCTAACCCTAACCCTAACCCTAACCCTAACCCTAACCCTAACCCTAACCCTAACCCTAACCCTAACCCTAACCCTAACCCTAACCCTAACCCTAACCCTAACCCTAACCCTAACCCTAACCCTAACCCTAACCCTAACCCTAACCCTAACCCTAACCCTAACCCTAACCCTAACCCTAACCCTAACCCTAACCCTAACCCTAACCCTAACCCTAACCCTAACCCTAACCCTAACCCTAACCCTAACCCTAACCCTAACCCTAACCCTAACCCTAACCCTAACCCTAACCCTAACCCTAACCCTAACCCTAACCCTAACCCTAACCCTAACCCTAACCCTAACCCTAACCCTAACCCTAACCCTAACCCTAACCCTAACCCTAACCCTAACCCTAACCCTAACCCTAACCCTAACCCTAACCCTAACCCTAACCCTAACCCTAACCCTAACCCTAACCCTAACCCTAACCCTAACCCTAACCCTAACCCTAACCCTAACCCTAACCCTAACCCTAACCCTAACCCTAACCCTAACCCTAACCCTAACCCTAACCCTAACCCTAACCCTAACCCTAACCCTAACCCTAACCCTAACCCTAACCCTAACCCTAACCCTAACCCTAACCCTAACCCTAACCCTAACCCTAACCCTAACCCTAACCCTAACCCTAACCCTAACCCTAACCCTAACCCTAACCCTAACCCTAACCCTAACCCTAACCCTAACCCTAACCCTAACCCTAACCCTAACCCTAACCCTAACCCTAACCCTAACCCTAACCCTAACCCTAACCCTAACCCTAACCCTAACCCTAACCCTAACCCTAACCCTAACCCTAACCCTAACCCTAACCCTAACCCTAACCCTAACCCTAACCCTAACCCTAACCCTAACCCTAACCCTAACCCTAACCCTAACCCTAACCCTAACCCTAACCCTAACCCTAACCCTAACCCTAACCCTAACCCTAACCCTAACCCTAACCCTAACCCTAACCCTAACCCTAACCCTAACCCTAACCCTAACCCTAACCCTAACCCTAACCCTAACCCTAACCCTAACCCTAACCCTAACCCTAACCCTAACCCTAACCCTAACCCTAACCCTAACCCTAACCCTAACCCTAACCCTAACCCTAACCCTAACCCTAACCCTAACCCTAACCCTAACCCTAACCCTAACCCTAACCCTAACCCTAACCCTAACCCTAACCCTAACCCTAACCCTAACCCTAACCCTAACCCTAACCCTAACCCTAACCCTAACCCTAACCCTAACCCTAACCCTAACCCTAACCCTAACCCTAACCCTAACCCTAACCCTAACCCTAACCCTAACCCTAACCCTAACCCTAACCCTAACCCTAACCCTAACCCTAACCCTAACCCTAACCCTAACCCTAACCCTAACCCTAACCCTAACCCTAACCCTAACCCTAACCCTAACCCTAACCCTAACCCTAACCCTAACCCTAACCCTAACCCTAACCCTAACCCTAACCCTAACCCTAACCCTAACCCTAACCCTAACCCTAACCCTAACCCTAACCCTAACCCTAACCCTAACCCTAACCCTAACCCTAACCCTAACCCTAACCCTAACCCTAACCCTAACCCTAACCCTAACCCTAACCCTAACCCTAACCCTAACCCTAACCCTAACCCTAACCCTAACCCTAACCCTAACCCTAACCCTAACCCTAACCCTAACCCTAACCCTAACCCTAACCCTAACCCTAACCCTAACCCTAACCCTAACCCTAACCCTAACCCTAACCCTAACCCTAACCCTAACCCTAACCCTAACCCTAACCCTAACCCTAACCCTAACCCTAACCCTAACCCTAACCCTAACCCTAACCCTAACCCTAACCCTAACCCTAACCCTAACCCTAACCCTAACCCTAACCCTAACCCTAACCCTAACCCTAACCCTAACCCTAACCCTAACCCTAACCCTAACCCTAACCCTAACCCTAACCCTAACCCTAACCCTAACCCTAACCCTAACCCTAACCCTAACCCTAACCCTAACCCTAACCCTAACCCTAACCCTAACCCTAACCCTAACCCTAACCCTAACCCTAACCCTAACCCTAACCCTAACCCTAACCCTAACCCTAACCCTAACCCTAACCCTAACCCTAACCCTAACCCTAACCCTAACCCTAACCCTAACCCTAACCCTAACCCTAACCCTAACCCTAACCCTAACCCTAACCCTAACCCTAACCCTAACCCTAACCCTAACCCTAACCCTAACCCTAACCCTAACCCTAACCCTAACCCTAACCCTAACCCTAACCCTAACCCTAACCCTAACCCTAACCCTAACCCTAACCCTAACCCTAACCCTAACCCTAACCCTAACCCTAACCCTAACCCTAACCCTAACCCTAACCCTAACCCTAACCCTAACCCTAACCCTAACCCTAACCCTAACCCTAACCCTAACCCTAACCCTAACCCTAACCCTAACCCTAACCCTAACCCTAACCCTAACCCTAACCCTAACCCTAACCCTAACCCTAACCCTAACCCTAACCCTAACCCTAACCCTAACCCTAACCCTAACCCTAACCCTAACCCTAACCCTAACCCTAACCCTAACCCTAACCCTAACCCTAACCCTAACCCTAACCCTAACCCTAACCCTAACCCTAACCCTAACCCTAACCCTAACCCTAACCCTAACCCTAACCCTAACCCTAACCCTAACCCTAACCCTAACCCTAACCCTAACCCTAACCCTAACCCTAACCCTAACCCTAACCCTAACCCTAACCCTAACCCTAACCCTAACCCTAACCCTAACCCTAACCCTAACCCTAACCCTAACCCTAACCCTAACCCTAACCCTAACCCTAACCCTAACCCTAACCCTAACCCTAACCCTAACCCTAACCCTAACCCTAACCCTAACCCTAACCCTAACCCTAACCCTAACCCTAACCCTAACCCTAACCCTAACCCTAACCCTAACCCTAACCCTAACCCTAACCCTAACCCTAACCCTAACCCTAACCCTAACCCTAACCCTAACCCTAACCCTAACCCTAACCCTAACCCTAACCCTAACCCTAACCCTAACCCTAACCCTAACCCTAACCCTAACCCTAACCCTAACCCTAACCCTAACCCTAACCCTAACCCTAACCCTAACCCTAACCCTAACCCTAACCCTAACCCTAACCCTAACCCTAACCCTAACCCTAACCCTAACCCTAACCCTAACCCTAACCCTAACCCTAACCCTAACCCTAACCCTAACCCTAACCCTAACCCTAACCCTAACCCTAACCCTAACCCTAACCCTAACCCTAACCCTAACCCTAACCCTAACCCTAACCCTAACCCTAACCCTAACCCTAACCCTAACCCTAACCCTAACCCTAACCCTAACCCTAACCCTAACCCTAACCCTAACCCTAACCCTAACCCTAACCCTAACCCTAACCCTAACCCTAACCCTAACCCTAACCCTAACCCTAACCCTAACCCTAACCCTAACCCTAACCCTAACCCTAACCCTAACCCTAACCCTAACCCTAACCCTAACCCTAACCCTAACCCTAACCCTAACCCTAACCCTAACCCTAACCCTAACCCTAACCCTAACCCTAACCCTAACCCTAACCCTAACCCTAACCCTAACCCTAACCCTAACCCTAACCCTAACCCTAACCCTAACCCTAACCCTAACCCTAACCCTAACCCTAACCCTAACCCTAACCCTAACCCTAACCCTAACCCTAACCCTAACCCTAACCCTAACCCTAACCCTAACCCTAACCCTAACCCTAACCCTAACCCTAACCCTAACCCTAACCCTAACCCTAACCCTAACCCTAACCCTAACCCTAACCCTAACCCTAACCCTAACCCTAACCCTAACCCTAACCCTAACCCTAACCCTAACCCTAACCCTAACCCTAACCCTAACCCTAACCCTAACCCTAACCCTAACCCTAACCCTAACCCTAACCCTAACCCTAACCCTAACCCTAACCCTAACCCTAACCCTAACCCTAACCCTAACCCTAACCCTAACCCTAACCCTAACCCTAACCCTAACCCTAACCCTAACCCTAACCCTAACCCTAACCCTAACCCTAACCCTAACCCTAACCCTAACCCTAACCCTAACCCTAACCCTAACCCTAACCCTAACCCTAACCCTAACCCTAACCCTAACCCTAACCCTAACCCTAACCCTAACCCTAACCCTAACCCTAACCCTAACCCTAACCCTAACCCTAACCCTAACCCTAACCCTAACCCTAACCCTAACCCTAACCCTAACCCTAACCCTAACCCTAACCCTAACCCTAACCCTAACCCTAACCCTAACCCTAACCCTAACCCTAACCCTAACCCTAACCCTAACCCTAACCCTAACCCTAACCCTAACCCTAACCCTAACCCTAACCCTAACCCTAACCCTAACCCTAACCCTAACCCTAACCCTAACCCTAACCCTAACCCTAACCCTAACCCTAACCCTAACCCTAACCCTAACCCTAACCCTAACCCTAACCCTAACCCTAACCCTAACCCTAACCCTAACCCTAACCCTAACCCTAACCCTAACCCTAACCCTAACCCTAACCCTAACCCTAACCCTAACCCTAACCCTAACCCTAACCCTAACCCTAACCCTAACCCTAACCCTAACCCTAACCCTAACCCTAACCCTAACCCTAACCCTAACCCTAACCCTAACCCTAACCCTAACCCTAACCCTAACCCTAACCCTAACCCTAACCCTAACCCTAACCCTAACCCTAACCCTAACCCTAACCCTAACCCTAACCCTAACCCTAACCCTAACCCTAACCCTAACCCTAACCCTAACCCTAACCCTAACCCTAACCCTAACCCTAACCCTAACCCTAACCCTAACCCTAACCCTAACCCTAACCCTAACCCTAACCCTAACCCTAACCCTAACCCTAACCCTAACCCTAACCCTAACCCTAACCCTAACCCTAACCCTAACCCTAACCCTAACCCTAACCCTAACCCTAACCCTAACCCTAACCCTAACCCTAACCCTAACCCTAACCCTAACCCTAACCCTAACCCTAACCCTAACCCTAACCCTAACCCTAACCCTAACCCTAACCCTAACCCTAACCCTAACCCTAACCCTAACCCTAACCCTAACCCTAACCCTAACCCTAACCCTAACCCTAACCCTAACCCTAACCCTAACCCTAACCCTAACCCTAACCCTAACCCTAACCCTAACCCTAACCCTAACCCTAACCCTAACCCTAACCCTAACCCTAACCCTAACCCTAACCCTAACCCTAACCCTAACCCTAACCCTAACCCTAACCCTAACCCTAACCCTAACCCTAACCCTAACCCTAACCCTAACCCTAACCCTAACCCTAACCCTAACCCTAACCCTAACCCTAACCCTAACCCTAACCCTAACCCTAACCCTAACCCTAACCCTAACCCTAACCCTAACCCTAACCCTAACCCTAACCCTAACCCTAACCCTAACCCTAACCCTAACCCTAACCCTAACCCTAACCCTAACCCTAACCCTAACCCTAACCCTAACCCTAACCCTAACCCTAACCCTAACCCTAACCCTAACCCTAACCCTAACCCTAACCCTAACCCTAACCCTAACCCTAACCCTAACCCTAACCCTAACCCTAACCCTAACCCTAACCCTAACCCTAACCCTAACCCTAACCCTAACCCTAACCCTAACCCTAACCCTAACCCTAACCCTAACCCTAACCCTAACCCTAACCCTAACCCTAACCCTAACCCTAACCCTAACCCTAACCCTAACCCTAACCCTAACCCTAACCCTAACCCTAACCCTAACCCTAACCCTAACCCTAACCCTAACCCTAACCCTAACCCTAACCCTAACCCTAACCCTAACCCTAACCCTAACCCTAACCCTAACCCTAACCCTAACCCTAACCCTAACCCTAACCCTAACCCTAACCCTAACCCTAACCCTAACCCTAACCCTAACCCTAACCCTAACCCTAACCCTAACCCTAACCCTAACCCTAACCCTAACCCTAACCCTAACCCTAACCCTAACCCTAACCCTAACCCTAACCCTAACCCTAACCCTAACCCTAACCCTAACCCTAACCCTAACCCTAACCCTAACCCTAACCCTAACCCTAACCCTAACCCTAACCCTAACCCTAACCCTAACCCTAACCCTAACCCTAACCCTAACCCTAACCCTAACCCTAACCCTAACCCTAACCCTAACCCTAACCCTAACCCTAACCCTAACCCTAACCCTAACCCTAACCCTAACCCTAACCCTAACCCTAACCCTAACCCTAACCCTAACCCTAACCCTAACCCTAACCCTAACCCTAACCCTAACCCTAACCCTAACCCTAACCCTAACCCTAACCCTAACCCTAACCCTAACCCTAACCCTAACCCTAACCCTAACCCTAACCCTAACCCTAACCCTAACCCTAACCCTAACCCTAACCCTAACCCTAACCCTAACCCTAACCCTAACCCTAACCCTAACCCTAACCCTAACCCTAACCCTAACCCTAACCCTAACCCTAACCCTAACCCTAACCCTAACCCTAACCCTAACCCTAACCCTAACCCTAACCCTAACCCTAACCCTAACCCTAACCCTAACCCTAACCCTAACCCTAACCCTAACCCTAACCCTAACCCTAACCCTAACCCTAACCCTAACCCTAACCCTAACCCTAACCCTAACCCTAACCCTAACCCTAACCCTAACCCTAACCCTAACCCTAACCCTAACCCTAACCCTAACCCTAACCCTAACCCTAACCCTAACCCTAACCCTAACCCTAACCCTAACCCTAACCCTAACCCTAACCCTAACCCTAACCCTAACCCTAACCCTAACCCTAACCCTAACCCTAACCCTAACCCTAACCCTAACCCTAACCCTAACCCTAACCCTAACCCTAACCCTAACCCTAACCCTAACCCTAACCCTAACCCTAACCCTAACCCTAACCCTAACCCTAACCCTAACCCTAACCCTAACCCTAACCCTAACCCTAACCCTAACCCTAACCCTAACCCTAACCCTAACCCTAACCCTAACCCTAACCCTAACCCTAACCCTAACCCTAACCCTAACCCTAACCCTAACCCTAACCCTAACCCTAACCCTAACCCTAACCCTAACCCTAACCCTAACCCTAACCCTAACCCTAACCCTAACCCTAACCCTAACCCTAACCCTAACCCTAACCCTAACCCTAACCCTAACCCTAACCCTAACCCTAACCCTAACCCTAACCCTAACCCTAACCCTAACCCTAACCCTAACCCTAACCCTAACCCTAACCCTAACCCTAACCCTAACCCTAACCCTAACCCTAACCCTAACCCTAACCCTAACCCTAACCCTAACCCTAACCCTAACCCTAACCCTAACCCTAACCCTAACCCTAACCCTAACCCTAACCCTAACCCTAACCCTAACCCTAACCCTAACCCTAACCCTAACCCTAACCCTAACCCTAACCCTAACCCTAACCCTAACCCTAACCCTAACCCTAACCCTAACCCTAACCCTAACCCTAACCCTAACCCTAACCCTAACCCTAACCCTAACCCTAACCCTAACCCTAACCCTAACCCTAACCCTAACCCTAACCCTAACCCTAACCCTAACCCTAACCCTAACCCTAACCCTAACCCTAACCCTAACCCTAACCCTAACCCTAACCCTAACCCTAACCCTAACCCTAACCCTAACCCTAACCCTAACCCTAACCCTAACCCTAACCCTAACCCTAACCCTAACCCTAACCCTAACCCTAACCCTAACCCTAACCCTAACCCTAACCCTAACCCTAACCCTAACCCTAACCCTAACCCTAACCCTAACCCTAACCCTAACCCTAACCCTAACCCTAACCCTAACCCTAACCCTAACCCTAACCCTAACCCTAACCCTAACCCTAACCCTAACCCTAACCCTAACCCTAACCCTAACCCTAACCCTAACCCTAACCCTAACCCTAACCCTAACCCTAACCCTAACCCTAACCCTAACCCTAACCCTAACCCTAACCCTAACCCTAACCCTAACCCTAACCCTAACCCTAACCCTAACCCTAACCCTAACCCTAACCCTAACCCTAACCCTAACCCTAACCCTAACCCTAACCCTAACCCTAACCCTAACCCTAACCCTAACCCTAACCCTAACCCTAACCCTAACCCTAACCCTAACCCTAACCCTAACCCTAACCCTAACCCTAACCCTAACCCTAACCCTAACCCTAACCCTAACCCTAACCCTAACCCTAACCCTAACCCTAACCCTAACCCTAACCCTAACCCTAACCCTAACCCTAACCCTAACCCTAACCCTAACCCTAACCCTAACCCTAACCCTAACCCTAACCCTAACCCTAACCCTAACCCTAACCCTAACCCTAACCCTAACCCTAACCCTAACCCTAACCCTAACCCTAACCCTAACCCTAACCCTAACCCTAACCCTAACCCTAACCCTAACCCTAACCCTAACCCTAACCCTAACCCTAACCCTAACCCTAACCCTAACCCTAACCCTAACCCTAACCCTAACCCTAACCCTAACCCTAACCCTAACCCTAACCCTAACCCTAACCCTAACCCTAACCCTAACCCTAACCCTAACCCTAACCCTAACCCTAACCCTAACCCTAACCCTAACCCTAACCCTAACCCTAACCCTAACCCTAACCCTAACCCTAACCCTAACCCTAACCCTAACCCTAACCCTAACCCTAACCCTAACCCTAACCCTAACCCTAACCCTAACCCTAACCCTAACCCTAACCCTAACCCTAACCCTAACCCTAACCCTAACCCTAACCCTAACCCTAACCCTAACCCTAACCCTAACCCTAACCCTAACCCTAACCCTAACCCTAACCCTAACCCTAACCCTAACCCTAACCCTAACCCTAACCCTAACCCTAACCCTAACCCTAACCCTAACCCTAACCCTAACCCTAACCCTAACCCTAACCCTAACCCTAACCCTAACCCTAACCCTAACCCTAACCCTAACCCTAACCCTAACCCTAACCCTAACCCTAACCCTAACCCTAACCCTAACCCTAACCCTAACCCTAACCCTAACCCTAACCCTAACCCTAACCCTAACCCTAACCCTAACCCTAACCCTAACCCTAACCCTAACCCTAACCCTAACCCTAACCCTAACCCTAACCCTAACCCTAACCCTAACCCTAACCCTAACCCTAACCCTAACCCTAACCCTAACCCTAACCCTAACCCTAACCCTAACCCTAACCCTAACCCTAACCCTAACCCTAACCCTAACCCTAACCCTAACCCTAACCCTAACCCTAACCCTAACCCTAACCCTAACCCTAACCCTAACCCTAACCCTAACCCTAACCCTAACCCTAACCCTAACCCTAACCCTAACCCTAACCCTAACCCTAACCCTAACCCTAACCCTAACCCTAACCCTAACCCTAACCCTAACCCTAACCCTAACCCTAACCCTAACCCTAACCCTAACCCTAACCCTAACCCTAACCCTAACCCTAACCCTAACCCTAACCCTAACCCTAACCCTAACCCTAACCCTAACCCTAACCCTAACCCTAACCCTAACCCTAACCCTAACCCTAACCCTAACCCTAACCCTAACCCTAACCCTAACCCTAACCCTAACCCTAACCCTAACCCTAACCCTAACCCTAACCCTAACCCTAACCCTAACCCTAACCCTAACCCTAACCCTAACCCTAACCCTAACCCTAACCCTAACCCTAACCCTAACCCTAACCCTAACCCTAACCCTAACCCTAACCCTAACCCTAACCCTAACCCTAACCCTAACCCTAACCCTAACCCTAACCCTAACCCTAACCCTAACCCTAACCCTAACCCTAACCCTAACCCTAACCCTAACCCTAACCCTAACCCTAACCCTAACCCTAACCCTAACCCTAACCCTAACCCTAACCCTAACCCTAACCCTAACCCTAACCCTAACCCTAACCCTAACCCTAACCCTAACCCTAACCCTAACCCTAACCCTAACCCTAACCCTAACCCTAACCCTAACCCTAACCCTAACCCTAACCCTAACCCTAACCCTAACCCTAACCCTAACCCTAACCCTAACCCTAACCCTAACCCTAACCCTAACCCTAACCCTAACCCTAACCCTAACCCTAACCCTAACCCTAACCCTAACCCTAACCCTAACCCTAACCCTAACCCTAACCCTAACCCTAACCCTAACCCTAACCCTAACCCTAACCCTAACCCTAACCCTAACCCTAACCCTAACCCTAACCCTAACCCTAACCCTAACCCTAACCCTAACCCTAACCCTAACCCTAACCCTAACCCTAACCCTAACCCTAACCCTAACCCTAACCCTAACCCTAACCCTAACCCTAACCCTAACCCTAACCCTAACCCTAACCCTAACCCTAACCCTAACCCTAACCCTAACCCTAACCCTAACCCTAACCCTAACCCTAACCCTAACCCTAACCCTAACCCTAACCCTAACCCTAACCCTAACCCTAACCCTAACCCTAACCCTAACCCTAACCCTAACCCTAACCCTAACCCTAACCCTAACCCTAACCCTAACCCTAACCCTAACCCTAACCCTAACCCTAACCCTAACCCTAACCCTAACCCTAACCCTAACCCTAACCCTAACCCTAACCCTAACCCTAACCCTAACCCTAACCCTAACCCTAACCCTAACCCTAACCCTAACCCTAACCCTAACCCTAACCCTAACCCTAACCCTAACCCTAACCCTAACCCTAACCCTAACCCTAACCCTAACCCTAACCCTAACCCTAACCCTAACCCTAACCCTAACCCTAACCCTAACCCTAACCCTAACCCTAACCCTAACCCTAACCCTAACCCTAACCCTAACCCTAACCCTAACCCTAACCCTAACCCTAACCCTAACCCTAACCCTAACCCTAACCCTAACCCTAACCCTAACCCTAACCCTAACCCTAACCCTAACCCTAACCCTAACCCTAACCCTAACCCTAACCCTAACCCTAACCCTAACCCTAACCCTAACCCTAACCCTAACCCTAACCCTAACCCTAACCCTAACCCTAACCCTAACCCTAACCCTAACCCTAACCCTAACCCTAACCCTAACCCTAACCCTAACCCTAACCCTAACCCTAACCCTAACCCTAACCCTAACCCTAACCCTAACCCTAACCCTAACCCTAACCCTAACCCTAACCCTAACCCTAACCCTAACCCTAACCCTAACCCTAACCCTAACCCTAACCCTAACCCTAACCCTAACCCTAACCCTAACCCTAACCCTAACCCTAACCCTAACCCTAACCCTAACCCTAACCCTAACCCTAACCCTAACCCTAACCCTAACCCTAACCCTAACCCTAACCCTAACCCTAACCCTAACCCTAACCCTAACCCTAACCCTAACCCTAACCCTAACCCTAACCCTAACCCTAACCCTAACCCTAACCCTAACCCTAACCCTAACCCTAACCCTAACCCTAACCCTAACCCTAACCCTAACCCTAACCCTAACCCTAACCCTAACCCTAACCCTAACCCTAACCCTAACCCTAACCCTAACCCTAACCCTAACCCTAACCCTAACCCTAACCCTAACCCTAACCCTAACCCTAACCCTAACCCTAACCCTAACCCTAACCCTAACCCTAACCCTAACCCTAACCCTAACCCTAACCCTAACCCTAACCCTAACCCTAACCCTAACCCTAACCCTAACCCTAACCCTAACCCTAACCCTAACCCTAACCCTAACCCTAACCCTAACCCTAACCCTAACCCTAACCCTAACCCTAACCCTAACCCTAACCCTAACCCTAACCCTAACCCTAACCCTAACCCTAACCCTAACCCTAACCCTAACCCTAACCCTAACCCTAACCCTAACCCTAACCCTAACCCTAACCCTAACCCTAACCCTAACCCTAACCCTAACCCTAACCCTAACCCTAACCCTAACCCTAACCCTAACCCTAACCCTAACCCTAACCCTAACCCTAACCCTAACCCTAACCCTAACCCTAACCCTAACCCTAACCCTAACCCTAACCCTAACCCTAACCCTAACCCTAACCCTAACCCTAACCCTAACCCTAACCCTAACCCTAACCCTAACCCTAACCCTAACCCTAACCCTAACCCTAACCCTAACCCTAACCCTAACCCTAACCCTAACCCTAACCCTAACCCTAACCCTAACCCTAACCCTAACCCTAACCCTAACCCTAACCCTAACCCTAACCCTAACCCTAACCCTAACCCTAACCCTAACCCTAACCCTAACCCTAACCCTAACCCTAACCCTAACCCTAACCCTAACCCTAACCCTAACCCTAACCCTAACCCTAACCCTAACCCTAACCCTAACCCTAACCCTAACCCTAACCCTAACCCTAACCCTAACCCTAACCCTAACCCTAACCCTAACCCTAACCCTAACCCTAACCCTAACCCTAACCCTAACCCTAACCCAACCCTAACCCTAACCCTAACCCTAACCCTAACCCTAACCCTAACCCTAACCCTAACCCTAACCAACCCTAACCCTAACCCTAACCCTAACCCTAACCCTAACCCTAACCCTAACCCTAACCCTAACCCTAACCCTAACCCTAACCCTAACCCTAACCCTAACCCTAACCCTAACCCTAACCCTAACCCTAACCCTAACCCTAACCCTAACCCTAACCCTAACCCTAACCCTAACCCTAACCCTAACCCTAACCCTAACCCTAACCCTAACCCTAACCCTAACCCTAACCCTAACCCTAACCCTAACCCTAACCCTAACCCTAACCCTAACCCTAACCCTAACCCTAACCCTAACCCTAACCCTAACCCTAACCCTAACCCTAACCCTAACCCTAACCCTAACCCTAACCCTAACCCTAACCCTAACCCTAACCCTAACCCTAACCCTAACCCTAACCCTAACCCTAACCCTAACCCTAACCCTAACCCTAACCCTAACCCTAACCCTAACCCTAACCCTAACCCTAACCCTAACCCTAACCCTAACCCTAACCCTAACCCTAACCCTAACCCTAACCCTAACCCTAACCCTAACCCTAACCCTAACCCTAACCCTAACCCTAACCCTAACCCTAACCCTAACCCTAACCCTAACCCTAACCCTAACCCTAACCCTAACCCTAACCCTAACCCTAACCCTAACCCTAACCCTAACCCTAACCCTAACCCTAACCCTAACCCTAACCCTAACCCTAACCCTAACCCTAACCCTAACCCTAACCCTAACCCTAACCCTAACCCTAACCCTAACCCTAACCCTAACCCTAACCCTAACCCTAACCCTAACCCTAACCCTAACCCTAACCCTAACCCTAACCCTAACCCTAACCCTAACCCTAACCCTAACCCTAACCCTAACCCTAACCCTAACCCTAACCCTAACCCTAACCCTAACCCTAACCCTAACCCTAACCCTAACCCTAACCCTAACCCTAACCCTAACCCTAACCCTAACCCTAACCCTAACCCTAACCCTAACCCTAACCCTAACCCTAACCCTAACCCTAACCCTAACCCTAACCCTAACCCTAACCCTAACCCTAACCCTAACCCTAACCCTAACCCTAACCCTAACCCTAACCCTAACCCTAACCCTAACCCTAACCCTAACCCTAACCCTAACCCTAACCCTAACCCTAACCCTAACCCTAACCCTAACCCTAACCCTAACCCTAACCCTAACCCTAACCCTAACCCTAACCCTAACCCTAACCCTAACCCTAACCCTAACCCTAACCCTAACCCTAACCCTAACCCTAACCCTAACCCTAACCCTAACCCTAACCCTAACCCTAACCCTAACCCTAACCCTAACCCTAACCCTAACCCTAACCCTAACCCTAACCCTAACCCTAACCCTAACCCTAACCCTAACCCTAACCCTAACCCTAACCCTAACCCTAACCCTAACCCTAACCCTAACCCTAACCCTAACCCTAACCCTAACCCTAACCCTAACCCTAACCCTAACCCTAACCCTAACCCTAACCCTAACCCTAACCCTAACCCTAACCCTAACCCTAACCCTAACCCTAACCCTAACCCTAACCCTAACCCTAACCCTAACCCTAACCCTAACCCTAACCCTAACCCTAACCCTAACCCTAACCCTAACCCTAACCCTAACCCTAACCCTAACCCTAACCCTAACCCTAACCCTAACCCTAACCC